>NC_090732.1:174827581-174837581 GCF_036898095.1 Palaemon carinicauda | reverse complement strand
ATATATATATATATATATATATATATATATATATATATATATATATATATATATATATATATATATATATAGCTATAACAACGATAACTTTAATCAAATCTTGAAAAAACATGAAATGTTATCGTTGCAACAATACAATTTCATGTAATTCATTGTTTCATGAAGTTCTTGTAGCCTATATATTAATGTTTCATGTATCGTAATACTCGATATATTGTAAAAAAAAAAAAAAAAAAAAAAAAGGATTTAGACATCAAACTTGCACTCTAACAATTGAGTTATTATTATTATTATTATTATTATTATTATTATTATTATTATTATTATTATTATTATTAATTGCTAAGCTACAACCCTAGTTGGAAAAGAACAATGCTATAAGCCCAGGGGCTCCAACAGGGAAAATAGCCCAGTGAGGAAAGGAAACAAGGAAAAATCAAATTTTCAAGAAGAGTGACAACATTGAAATAAATATCTGCTTTAAAAGTTAGTAATAATGAAAAAACGAGATGAAAATAATTAATTCATAAATAAATAGAGATGTAAATCATATATAGAATTTGGGAGGAGGTTATGTGTTATCCCTGGTTTGTGTGGGTGTGTGTGTTTGTTTGTGAACAGCTTCCTGGCCACAATTTTAATCATAGAGTACTGAAAATAGCAGGGATTAACTCTTATGTAAAAGGCTGGCGGCGGTATGCGCTCTACTGAGTACATCTCTAGATGCTATATAAAAAGCTGGAAATTATTAAATTTTGTAAGGTCAAGGTCAAGGTCACGGTCATGCAATAGGTCAAGAAATAAGCAGCCGCAGCGGAGGTCTGCGCTCTACTGAGTTCCACTCTTGATGCTATATAAAAAGCTGGAAATGATTAAATTTTGTAAGGTCAAGGTCACTGTCATGCAATAGGTCGTGAAATAAGCAGCCGCAGCGGAGGTCTGTGCTCTACTGAGTGTCTTTCTAGATGCTATATAAAAAGCTGAAAATGATTAAATTTTGTAAGGTCAAGGTCACGGTCATGCAATAGGTCAAGAAATAAGCTGCCGTAGCGGAGGTCTGCGCTCAACTGAGTGTCTCTCTAGATGCTATATAAAAAGCTTGAAATAATTAAATTTTGTAAGGTCAAGGTCACGGTCATGCAATAGGTCAAGAAATAAGCAGCCGCGGTGGAGGTCTGCGCTCTACTGAGTGCGTCTCTAGATGCTATATAAAAAGCTAGAAATGATTAAATTTTGTAAGGTCAAGGTCACTGTCATGCAATAGGTCAAGAGATAAGCTGCCGCAGCGGAGGTCTGCACTCTACTGAGTGCCTCTCTAGATGCTATATAAAAAGCTAGAAATGATTAAATTTTGTAAGGTCAAGGTCACTGTCATGCAATAGGTCAAGAGATAAGCAGCCGCGGCGGAGGTCTGCGCTCTACTGAGTGCGTCTCTAGATGCTATATAAAAAGCTAGAAATGATTAAATTTTGTAAGGTCAAGGTCACTGTCATGCAATAGGTCAAGAGATAAGCTGCCGCAGCGGAGGTCTGCACTCTACTGAGTGCCTCTCTAGATGCTATATAAAAAGCTGGAAATGATTAGATTTTGTAAGATCAAGGTCACTGTCATGCAATAGGTCAAGAGATAAGCTGCCGCAGCGGAGGTCTGCACTCTACTGAGTGTCTCTCTAGATGCTATATAAAAAGCTGGAAATGATTAGATTTTGTAAGGTCAAGGTCACTGTCATGCAATAGGTCAAGAGATAAGCTGCCGCAGCGGAGGTCTGCACTCTACTGAGTGTCTCTCTAGATGCTATATAAAAAGCTGGAAATGATTAGATTTTGTAAGGTCAAGGTCACTGTCATGCAATAGGTCAAGGGATAAGCTGCCGCAGCGGAGGTCTGCACTCTACTGAGTGTCTCTCTAGATGCTATATAAAAAGCTGGAAATGATTAGATTTTGTAAGGTCAAGGTCACTGTCATGCAATAGGTCAAGGGATAAGCTGCCGCAGCGGAGGTCTGCACTCTACTGAGTGTCTCTCTAGATGCTATATAAAAAGCTGGAAATGATTAGATTTTGTAAGGTCAAGGTCACTGTCATGCAATAGGTCAAGGGATAAGCTGCCGCAGCGGAGGTCTGCACTCTACTGAGTGTCTCTCTAGATGCTATATAAAAAGCTGGAAATGATTAGATTTTGTAAGGTCAAGGTCACTGTCATGCAATAGGTCAAGGGATAAGCTGCCGCAGCGGAGGTCTGCACTCTACTGAGTGTCTCTCTAGATGCTATATAAAAAGCTGGAAATGATTAGATTTTGTAAGGTCAAGGTCACTGTCATGCAATAGGTCAAGAGATAAGCTGCCGCAGCGGAGGTCTGCACTCTACTGAGTGTCTCTCTAGATGCTATATAAAAAGCTGGAAATGATTAGATTTTGTAAGGTCAAGGTCACTGTCATGCAATAGGTCAAGAGATAAGCTGCCGCAGCGGAGGTCTGCACTCTACTGAGTGTCTCTCTAGATGCTATATAAAAAGCTGGAAATGATTAGATTTTGTAAGGTCAAGGTCACTGTCATGCAATAGGTCAAGAGATAAGCTGCCGCAGCGGAGGTCTGCACTCTACTGAGTGTCTCTCTAGATGCTATATAAAAAGCTGGAAATGATTAGATTTTGTAAGGTCAAGGTCACTGTCATGCAATAGGTCAAGAGATAAGCTGCCGCAGCGGAGGTCTGCACTCTACTGAGTGTCTCTCTAGATGCTATATAAAAAGCTGGAAATGATTAGATTTTGTAAGGTCAAGGTCACTGTCATGCAATAGGTCAAGAAATAAGCTGCCGCAGCGGAGGTCTGCGCTCTACTGAGTGTCTCTCTAGATGCTATTTAAAAAGCTGGAAATGATTAAATTTTGTAAGGTCAAGGTCACGGTCATGCAATAGGTCAAGAAATAAGCTGCCGTGGCGGAGGTCTGCGCTCTACTGAGTGTCTCTCTAGATGCTATATTAAAGGCTGGAAATGATTAAATTTTGTAAGGTCAAGGTCACTGTCATGCAATAGGTCGAGAAATAAGCTGCCGCAGAGGAGGTCTGCGCTCTACTGGGTACTTCTCTTTTTGCTCAAGGTCATGGACAAGCAATAGGTCGTGAAATAAGCAGCCGCAGCGGAGGTCTGCGCTCAACTGAGTGCCTCTCTAGCTTCATTTCTTATAAAGCAACCCAAGTCATGAAATATATCAATAGATCAGAGTTATCTTATTTTCCATGGAACACTTTACTTAAAATTCTGGAAAATGCTCTTAAGAATATTGCCAGTAAAGAGTAAATTTCTTCCAACGTAATTTTCTTCTCCATAATATAGATTCACGCGAGCTATAAAGAAGATAAGTTATTATCACTTCTCAATTCTCCTTCTTTCTTAAGTCATCTCCCTATTTTATTATTATCCTCGAAAGCAGAAAAATTGTCACGTCTTTTCTCTCTCTCTCTCTCTCTCTCTCTCTCTCTCTCTCTCTCTCTCTCTCTCTCTCTCTCTCTCTCGCTCTTATACTGTCGACGTATGTAGACTCTACCACTAGAGAGTTATGGCGTCTTTTGACTAGCCGGACAGTACTACATTGGATCCTTCTATCTGGTTACGGTTCATTTTCCCTTTGCCTACACATACACTAAATAGTCTGGCATATTCTTTGCATATTCTCCTCTGTCCTCATACACTTGACAACATTGAGATTACTAAACAATTCTTCTTCACTCAAGGGGTTAACTATTGCACTGTAATTGTTCTGTGGGCAGTTTCCCCTTTCTAAGGGTAAAGGAGACTTTTTAGGTATCTTAAGCAGCTCTTCTAGGAGAAGGAGACTCCAAAATCAAACCATTGTTCTCTAGTCATGGATAGTACCATAGCTTCTGTACCATGGTCTTCCACTGTCTTGGGTTAGTGTTCTCTTGCTTGAGGTACACTCGGGCACACTATTCTATCTTATTTCTCTTCCTCTTGTTTTGTTGAAATTTATATAGTTTATATATGAGATATTTATCTTAATGTTGTTTCTCTTCTTAAAATATTTTATTTTTCCTTGTTTCCTTTCCTCACTGAGCTATTTTCCCTGTTGGAGCCCCTGGACTTATAGCATTCTGCTTTTCCAACTAGGGATGTAGCTTAGCAAGTAATAATAATAATAATAATAATAATAATAATAATAATAATAATAATAATAATAATAATAATAATAGGTGTATGTACAAATAATTCATTATTTTTCATATTCATCTATCTAACTACCTATCTATCTATCTCATAATCAGCCTTTGCTACTGCACTGCAGGACAAAGGCCTCAGACATGTCCTTCCATACGCATCTGTTCAAGGTCTTTCTATCTATCTATCTATCAATCCATTTCATCATCATCATTATTAGCCTTTGCTAGTTCACTGCAGGACAAAGGCCTCAGAATAGTCCTTCCACGCGCGGGTATTTATGGTCTTTCTATGCCAGTCTCTACCCGCAAATTTTCTTAGCACGTTAATCCATCGTTTTCTCTTCCTACCTATGCTTCTTTTGTAATCTCTTCTTATATATATATATATATATATATATATATATATATATATATATATATATATATATATATATATATATCCATTTATCTATTTATATATATATATATTATATCTATATATATCTAAATATATATTATATATATATATATATATATATATATATATATATATATATATATATATATATATATATATATATATAAAAGCACGATTTAATTTAATTTTTCCACTGTAAATGTCTCACACTAATATTAGGAAATAGAAAAATGCCATTAAATTACCATTGACAAGATCTTTAATAAATTCACTCTCTCTCTCTCTCTCTCTCTCTCTCTCTCTCTCTCTCTCTCTCTCTCTCTCTCTCTCCACACCAGACATCCGGCTCTTTCACCAGTTCCTCTTAGCGAGTTCCATCTCCTCATAGAATCAATTTGCTTCACAGAATATATTTTTCATTTTCCTTTCAAGATTAACTTCGTTGGTGCAGAGGAGCTGTAACTCTCTCTCTCTCTCTCTCTCTCTCTCTCTCTCTCTCTCTCTCTCTCTCTCTCTCTCTCTCTCTCTCTCTCTTCTCCTTATTCTTCTTCTTCTTCATTATATTTGTTGGGTAATGTCATAAGGTCAGAATTCAGACATCTTTGGACGAGGAGTATTCAATGGATATCTCAAACGTTATGATATGTCTTCGCAATAATACTTCTAAGACTTTCTGCTGTGGTTGCATATATATATATATATATATATATATATATATATATATATATATATATATATATATATATATACTGTATATATATATATATATATATATATATATACATATATATACATATATACATATATATATGTATATATATATATATATATATATATATATATATATATATATATATATACAGTATATATATATATATATATATATATATATATATATAGATAGACATATATATATATGTATATATAGATATATATATATATATATATATATATATATATTTATACATATATATGTATGTATATATGTATATATATGTATATATATAAATATATATGTATGTATATAAATATATGTATATATATATATATATATATATATATATATATTTATATATATATATATATATATATACAGTATATATATATATATATATATATATATATATATATATAAATATATATATTTATATATATACTGTATATATTTATATATATATATATATATATATATATATATATATATATGGGTGTGTGTGTAAATATATACACATGGGTATTTATTTGATGTTTATTCTCGAAGAATAGTGAAAAATTGCTATGAACAATAGGGAATTATAATAGTTCTACCTTTATTTTCTTTTCTTTACAAATAAATTAAATCAAAAGTAATAAATACAAATAAGATTAATTTATCTAACATTAAAAAAAGTTAAACCACGAACACAAATCTTAAAATTACAATTCGTATAAATTTTACTATTGCAATTCTCCCATTGTTCACAATAGCAATCCGTACATTTCCAAATATCTGTCCAGTCTTCCACTCAGCATCCATCTCTTCTCAGCAGCATCCTTTTGAGATGGGAAGTCTCTTCATCTAACCTTAATTATGCTTCCTCTCGTATACGCTCGTTTAATAGTCTTTCAACCATTAATTCATAGGGGGCTGCGAAGCCTGTGGTTCCTTTATGCAACTCTCCTGACACAATTACTGCTTTTCCATTATAACTATTGGAGATTCTGTGAGGATCTTTATCCCACTTTGCGTGTTCGTCTCGTAAGTCGAAATCTCTTATCCGTGATTTATATCTTATTGGGACGGGGGAATTGTGTGAACAATATTTGTAGTAGTTATTCACTGAACAATATTTGCAGTAGTTATTCACTGAACAATATTTGGAGTAGTTATTCACAGGAGATGAGATGGAGTCGACTTGAAATTGATTCGTGTGGAATAATTATTCTCGAATACATAAGGCTTTTTTATCTTTTCACAATCGACTTATATTCTTATGAATACTATAGAAAGCTAAAGTAATATCATCTTCTAGTCTTTAATAGTGCCAAAGCCTCTGTACCATGGTCTTCCACTGTCTTTAGTTAGAGTTCTCTTGCTTTAGGTTGCACTCGGGCACATTATTCTATCTTATTTCTGTTTCTCTTTTTTTTTCAAGTGTTCATAGTTTATATATGAAGGATTTATTATAATTTTGTTACTGTTTTTTAAATATTTCATTTTAAATGTTAATTACTTCTATTTTAGTTTATTTATTTCCCTATTTCCTTTCCTCACTGGGCTATTTTCCCTGTTGGAGTCTTAGGACTTATGGCATCCTGCTTTTCCAACTATGGTTGTAGCCTAGCAATTAATATATCTATATATATATATATATATATATATATATATATATATATATATATAGATAGATAGATAGATAGATAGATAGATAGATAGATAGATAGATAGATAGATAGATATAGATAGATATATATATATATGAAAATATTTTATTATTTTTTTTCTCATTTTGTTTATTTTTATCCTTAATGCCTTTCCTCACTGGACTGTTTTTCCCTATTAGAGCCCTTGGGCTTATAGCATCTTGCTTTGCCCACTAGGGCTGTAGCTTAGCTAATAATAATAATAATAATAATAATAATAATAATAATAATAATAATAATAATAATAATAATAATAATAATATACATATGAATAACTTTAAATCACTTCAGAACAGATGGACTTCAGTTGAAATTGATTTATTTGGTCTATTTATTCTCGATTATAAGACTTTTTTCATCTGTTTTACATATCGAATGAAATGCTAAATACAATAGAAACCTAAGATGATATTATATTCTACATTAAAATTTAATGAACAAGCAATTAGAATATTCATTTTGAATAACCCAAATATATCAGAATTATTGCTGTTCCATAATAAACCAACATCAGGGACCTTTGGACGGAAATATTCATTAAGTATTCAAGTCTCTCTCTCTCTCTCTCTCTCTCTCTCTCTCTCTCTCTCTCTCTCTCTCTCTCTCTCTCTCTCTCTCTCTCAATGATATACCATTGAGTCCATATAAAACACCAATAACTCGAAAATGACTAATAAATATTTTTCCAATTAAAAATTTTGTAATACAATAAATTTGTCCTAAAATATGTAGCTACAATAGTGTATAATATAATAATATATTATTAGCTATTCGTGTGCAGTTGCTTCTAAATATTGATAATTATACATTTTATACATCGTAGGATATGCTCTAAGATATTCAGACCATCATTTGAATCTGAATTCATGCTGAATTTAATTGAATCAAATCGCAAACTTTATATTCATACCCTACAGAATAACCTGTTTGAAAAAAAACTATCAGCCATTGAATTCATAACAATACTGCTTTTGGAAACACTTCAGGATATGTTCTAAGATATTCAGACCATCATTTGAATCTGAATTTAGGCTGAATTTAGTTGAATCAAATCATAAACTTTATATTCATACCCTACAGAATAACCTGTTTAAAAAAAACTATCTGCCATTGAATTCATAACAATACTGCTTCTGAAAACACTTCAGGATATGTTCTAAGATATTCAGACCATCATTTGAATCTGAATTTAGGCTGAATTTGGTTGAATCAAATCATAAACTTTATATTCATGCCCTACAAAATAACCTGTTTGAAAAATAATCTGCCATTGAATTCATAACAGTTCAGGATATGTTCTAAGATATTCAGACCATCAATTGAATCTGAATTTATTCTGAATTTAGTTGAATCAAATCATAAACTTTATATTCATACCCTACAGAATAACCTGTTTAAAAAAAACTATCTGCCATTGAATTCATAACAATACTGCTTCTGAAAACACTTCAGGATATGTTCTAAGATATTCAGACCATCATTTGAATCTGAATTTAGGCTGAATTTGGTTGAATCAAATCATAAACTTTATATTCATACCCTACAGAATAACCTGTTTGAAAAAAACTATCAGCCATTGAATTTATAACAATACTGCTTTTGGAAACACTTCAGGATATGTTATAAGATATTCAGACCATCAATTGAATCTGAAATTATGCTGAATTTTGTTGAATCAAATCATAAACTTTATATTCATACCCTTCAGAATAACCTGTTTGAAAAAACTATCAGCCATTGAATTCATAACAATACTGGTTTTGGAAACACTTCAGGATATGTTCTAAGATATTCAGACCATCAATTGAATCTGAATTTATGCTGAATTTAGTTGAATCAAATCATAAACTTTATATTCATACCCTACAGAATAACCTGTTTGAATAAACTATCAGCCATTGAATTTATAACAATACTGCTTTTGGAAACACTTCAGGATATGTTCTAAGATATTCAGACCATCAATTGAATCTGAATATATGCTGAATTTAGTTGAATCAAATCATAAACTTTATATTCATACCCAACAGAATAACCTGTTTGAAAAAAGCTATCAGCCATTGAATTTATAACAATACTGCTTTTGGAAACACTTCAGGATATGTTCTAAGATATTCAGACCATCAATTGATTCTGAATTTATCCTGAATTTAGTTGAATCAAATCATAAACTTTATATTCATACCCAACAGAATAACCTGTTTGAAAAAAAAACTATCAGCCATTGAATTCATAACAATACTGCTTTTGGAAACACTTCAGGATATGTTCTAAGATATTCAGACCATCATTTGAATATGAATTTATTCTGAATTTAGTTGAATCAAATCACAAACTTTATATTCATACCCTACAGAATAACCTGTTTGTAAAAACTATCAGCCATTGAATTTATATCAATACTGCTTTTGGAAACACTTCAGGATATGTTCCAAGATATTCAGACCATCAATTGAATGTGAATTTATGCTGAATTTAGTTGAATCAAATCACAAACTTCATATTCATACCCTACAGAATAACCTGTTTGAAAAAACTATCAACCATTGAATTCATAACAATACTGCTTTTGGAAACACTTCAGGGTGTGTTCTAAGATATTCAGACCATCAATTGAATCTGAATTTATGCTGAATATAGTTGAATAGATCGCAAACTTTATATTCATACCCTACAGAATAACCTGTTTGAAAAAAACTATCAGCCATTAAATTTATAACAATACTGCTTTTGGAAACACTTCAGAATATGTTTTAAGATATTCAGACCATCAATTGAATCTGAATTTAAGCTGAATTTAGTTAAATCAAATCATAAACTTTATATTCATACCCAACAGAATAACCTTTTGGAAAAAAACTATCAGCCATTGAATTTATAACAATACTGCTTTTGGAAACACTTCAGGATATGTTCTAAGATATTCAGACCATCAATTGAATCTGAATTCATGCTGAATTTAGTTAAATCAAATCGCAAACTTAATATTCATACCCAACAGAATAACCTGTTTGAAAAAAACTA
>NC_090732.1:174812392-174827081 GCF_036898095.1 Palaemon carinicauda | reverse complement strand
AATCCATTTCATCATCATCATTATTAGCCTTTGCTAGTTCACTGCAGGACAAAGGCCTCAGAATAGTCCTTCCACGCGCGGGTATTTATGGTCTTTCTATGCCAGTCTCTACCCGCAAATTTTCTTAGCACGTTAATCCATCGTTTTCTCTTCCTACCTATGCTTCTTTTGTAATCTCTTCTTATATATATATATATATATATATATATCCATTTATCTATTTATATATATATATATTATATCTATATATATCTAAATATATATTATATATATATATATATATATATATATAAAAGCACGATTTAATTTAATTTTTCCACTGTAAATGTCTCACACTAATATTAGGAAATAGAAAAATGCCATTAAATTACCATTGACAAGATCTTTAATAAATTCACTCTCTCTCTCTCTCTCTCTCTCTCTCTCTCTCTCTCTCCACACCAGACATCCGGCTCTTTCACCAGTTCCTCTTAGCGAGTTCCATCTCCTCATAGAATCAATTTGCTTCACAGAATATATTTTTCATTTTCTTTCAAGATTAACTTCGTTGGTGCAGAGGAGCTGTAACTCTCTCTCTCTCTCTCTCTCTCTCTCTCTCTCTCTCTCTCTTCTCCTTATTCTTCTTCTTCTTCATTATATTGTTGGGTAATGTCATAAGGTCAGAATTCAGACATCTTTGGACGAGGAGTATTCAATGGATATCTCAAACGTTATGATATGTCTTCGCAATAATACTTCTAAGACTTTCTGCTGTGGTTGCATATATATATATATATATATACTGTATATATATATATATATACATATATATACATATATACATATATATATGTATATATATATATATATATATATACAGTATATATATATATATATAGATAGACATATATATATATGTATATATAGATATATATATATATATATATATATATTTATACATATATATGTATGTATATATGTATATATATGTATATATATAAATATATATGTATGTATATAAATATATGTATATATATATATATATATATATATTTATATATATATATATATATACAGTATATATATATATATATATATATAAATATATATATTTATATATATACTGTATATATTTATATATATATATATATATATATGGGTGTGTGTGTAAATATATACACATGGGTATTTATTTGATGTTTATTCTCGAAGAATAGTGAAAAATTGCTATGAACAATAGGGAATTATAATAGTTCTACCTTTATTTTCTTTTCTTTACAAATAAATTAAATCAAAAGTAATAAATACAAATAAGATTAATTTATCTAACATTAAAAAAAGTTAAACCACGAACACAAATCTTAAAATTACAATTCGTATAAATTTTACTATTGCAATTCTCCCATTGTTCACAATAGCAATCCGTACATTTCCAAATATCTGTCCAGTCTTCCACTCAGCATCCATCTCTTCTCAGCAGCATCCTTTTGAGATGGGAAGTCTCTTCATCTAACCTTAATTATGCTTCCTCTCGTATACGCTCGTTTAATAGTCTTTCAACCATTAATTCATAGGGGGCTGCGAAGCCTGTGGTTCCTTTATGCAACTCTCCTGACACAATTACTGCTTTTCCATTATAACTATTGGAGATTCTGTGAGGATCTTTATCCACTTTGCGTGTTCGTCTCGTAAGTCGAAATCTCTTATCCGTGATTTATATCTTATTGGGACGGGGGAATTGTGTGAACAATATTTGTAGTAGTTATTCACTGAACAATATTTGCAGTAGTTATTCACTGAACAATATTTGGAGTAGTTATTCACAGGAGATGAGATGGAGTCGACTTGAAATTGATTCGTGTGGAATAATTATTCTCGAATACATAAGGCTTTTTTATCTTTTCACAATCGACTTATATTCTTATGAATACTATAGAAAGCTAAAGTAATATCATCTTCTAGTCTTTAATAGTGCCAAAGCCTCTGTACCATGGTCTTCCACTGTCTTTAGTTAGAGTTCTCTTGCTTTAGGTTGCACTCGGGCACATTATTCTATCTTATTTCTGTTTCTCTTTTTTTTTCAAGTGTTCATAGTTTATATATGAAGGATTTATTATAATTTTGTTACTGTTTTTTAAATATTTCATTTTAAATGTTAATTACTTCTATTTTAGTTTATTTATTTCCCTATTTCCTTTCCTCACTGGGCTATTTTCCCTGTTGGAGTCTTAGGACTTATGGCATCCTGCTTTTCCAACTATGGTTGTAGCCTAGCAATTAATATATCTATATATATATATATATATATATAGATAGATAGATAGATAGATAGATAGATAGATAGATAGATAGATAGATAGATAGATATAGATAGATATATATATATATGAAAATATTTTATTATTTTTTTCTCATTTTGTTTATTTTTATCCTTAATGCCTTTCCTCACTGGACTGTTTTTCCCTATTAGAGCCCTTGGGCTTATAGCATCTTGCTTTGCCCACTAGGGCTGTAGCTTAGCTAATAATAATAATAATAATAATAATAATAATAATAATAATAATAATAATAATAATAATAATAATAATATACATATGAATAACTTTAAATCACTTCAGAACAGATGGACTTCAGTTGAAATTGATTTATTTGGTCTATTTATTCTCGATTATAAGACTTTTTTCATCTGTTTTACATATCGAATGAAATGCTAAATACAATAGAAACCTAAGATGATATTATATTCTACATTAAAATTTAATGAACAAGCAATTAGAATATTCATTTTGAATAACCCAAATATATCAGAATTATTGCTGTTCCATAATAAACCAACATCAGGGACCTTTGGACGGAAATATTCATTAAGTATTCAAGTCTCTCTCTCTCTCTCTCTCTCTCTCTCTCTCTCTCTCTCTCAATGATATACCATTGAGTCCATATAAAACACCAATAACTCGAAAATGACTAATAAATATTTTTCCAATTAAAAATTTTGTAATACAATAAATTTGTCCTAAAATATGTAGCTACAATAGTGTATAATATAATAATATATTATTAGCTATTCGTGTGCAGTTGCTTCTAAATATTGATAATTATACATTTTATACATCGTAGGATATGCTCTAAGATATTCAGACCATCATTTGAATCTGAATTCATGCTGAATTTAATTGAATCAAATCGCAAACTTTATATTCATACCCTACAGAATAACCTGTTTGAAAAAAACTATCAGCCATTGAATTCATAACAATACTGCTTTTGGAAACACTTCAGGATATGTTCTAAGATATTCAGACCATCATTTGAATCTGAATTTAGGCTGAATTTAGTTGAATCAAATCATAAACTTTATATTCATACCCTACAGAATAACCTGTTTAAAAAAAACTATCTGCCATTGAATTCATAACAATACTGCTTCTGAAACACTTCAGGATATGTTCTAAGATATTCAGACCATCATTTGAATCTGAATTTAGGCTGAATTTGGTTGAATCAAATCATAAACTTTATATTCATGCCCTACAAAATAACCTGTTTGAAAAATAATCTGCCATTGAATTCATAACAGTTCAGGATATGTTCTAAGATATTCAGACCATCAATTGAATCTGAATTTATTCTGAATTTAGTTGAATCAAATCATAAACTTTATATTCATACCCTACAGAATAACCTGTTTAAAAAAAACTATCTGCCATTGAATTCATAACAATACTGCTTCTGAAAACACTTCAGGATATGTTCTAAGATATTCAGACCATCATTTGAATCTGAATTTAGGCTGAATTTGGTTGAATCAAATCATAAACTTTATATTCATACCCTACAGAATAACCTGTTTGAAAAAAACTATCAGCCATTGAATTTTATAACAATACTGCTTTTGGAAACACTTCAGGATATGTTATAAGATATTCAGACCATCAATTGAATCTGAAATTATGCTGAATTTTGTTGAATCAAATCATAAACTTTATATTCATACCCTTCAGAATAACCTGTTTGAAAAAACTATCAGCCATTGAATTCATAACAATACTGGTTTTGGAAACACTTCAGGATATGTTCTAAGATATTCAGACCATCAATTGAATCTGAATTTATGCTGAATTTAGTTGAATCAAATCATAAACTTTATATTCATACCCTACAGAATAACCTGTTTGAATAAACTATCAGCCATTGAATTTATAACAATACTGCTTTTGGAAACACTTCAGGATATGTTCTAAGATATTCAGACCATCAATTGAATCTGAATATATGCTGAATTTAGTTGAATCAAATCATAAACTTTATATTCATACCCAACAGAATAACCTGTTTGAAAAAAGCTATCAGCCATTGAATTTATAACAATACTGCTTTTGGAAACACTTCAGGATATGTTCTAAGATATTCAGACCATCAATTGATTCTGAATTTATCCTGAATTTAGTTGAATCAAATCATAAACTTTATATTCATACCCAACAGAATAACCTGTTTGAAAAAAAAACTATCAGCCATTGAATTCATAACAATACTGCTTTTGGAAACACTTCAGGATATGTTCTAAGATATTCAGACCATCATTTGAATATGAATTTATTCTGAATTTAGTTGAATCAAATCACAAACTTTATATTCATACCCTACAGAATAACCTGTTTGTAAAAACTATCAGCCATTGAATTTATATCAATACTGCTTTTGGAAACACTTCAGGATATGTTCCAAGATATTCAGACCATCAATTGAATGTGAATTTATGCTGAATTTAGTTGAATCAAATCACAAACTTCATATTCATACCCTACAGAATAACCTGTTTGAAAAACTATCAACCATTGAATTCATAACAATACTGCTTTTGGAAACACTTCAGGGTGTGTTCTAAGATATTCAGACCATCAATTGAATCTGAATTTATGCTGAATATAGTTGAATAGATCGCAAACTTTATATTCATACCCTACAGAATAACCTGTTTGAAAAAAACTATCAGCCATTAAATTTATAACAATACTGCTTTTGGAAACACTTCAGAATATGTTTTAAGATATTCAGACCATCAATTGAATCTGAATTTAAGCTGAATTTAGTTAAATCAAATCATAAACTTTATATTCATACCCAACAGAATAACCTTTTGGAAAAAAACTATCAGCCATTGAATTTATAACAATACTGCTTTTGGAAACACTTCAGGATATGTTCTAAGATATTCAGACCATCAATTGAATCTGAATTCATGCTGAATTTAGTTAAATCAAATCGCAAACTTAATATTCATACCCAACAGAATAACCTGTTTGAAAAAAACTATCAGCCATTGAATTTATAACAATACTGCTTTTGGAAACACTTCAGGATATGTTCTAAGATATTCAGACCATCAATTGAATCTGAATTTATTCTGAATTTAGTTGAATGAAATCGCAAACTAGATATTCATACCCTACAGAAAACCTGTTTGAAAAAACTATCAGCCATTGAATTTATAACAATACTACTTCTGGGAACACTTCAGGATATGTTCTAAGATATTCAGACCATCAATTGAATCTGAATTTATCCTGAATTTAGTTGAATCAATCATAAACTTTATATTCATACCCTACAGAATAACCTGTTTGAAAAAAAACTATCAGCCATTGAATTTATAACAATACTGCTTTTGGAAACACTTCTATGAGATTAATACACAATAGATTGCCATGAGTAAAAGCTCCAGCTGAGCTTCAAATTATATACTCAACAATGATTACAAAAGTAATAACTACTAGAGAGTATTAATGCTTGAGTGGCTTATTTCATGTTTTGTTGAAAAGCAATTTTCGAAACGATTCCAGCTTTCGCTCTACGTTTTTTTTTTATTCTGATGATTACGTGTTGGCTGACTAACGTAGTAGCTGTTTAGGTGAATACATTCGTATAAAGAGAGAGAGAGAGAGAGAGAGAGAGAGAGAGAGAGAGAGAAAGAGAGAGAGAGAGAGAGAAAAGAGTTAAAAGGAGTTAGAAATATTGAGTATGTCTCAGAGAATCTTTAGTGCATTGGCTGACTAACGTACCTGTTTAGGTGAATAGAGAGAGAGAGAGAGAGAGAGAGAGAGAGAGAGAGAGAGAGAGAGATAGAGAGTTACAAGGATTTTGGTTGTCTCAAAGACTTTTTAATCCATCCGGGGAGACTCCATTTGCTCTTGGATAGAGAGAGAGAGATAATGGTGTATCAAATGGAGAGAGAGAGAGAGAGAGAGAGAGAGAGAGAGAGAGAGAGAGAGGTCGTTACAAGGAGTTAGTGGCATTTAGTGTATCTCAATGACTTTTTAGTCCATCCGAGGAAACTCCATTTGCTCTTGGGTAAAGTGAATTAGCTTAAACGTATAGAGTTTTTATGATCTTGTCTAACTTATTATTGAATTCGTTTACTATGATACAGTTTACTACATCCGCTGGAAGTCTGTTTCACGTTTTTGTTATGTAAAGAAATTAATACATTTATTGGTGTTGTGCTTTGAGAGAGAGAGAGAGAGAGAGAGAGAGAGAGAGAGATCCGTGTATTTGCAGTTTTGTATATAAAGAAATTATCACATTGATTGATTTGGGCTTTGAGAGAGAGAGAGAGAGAGAGAGAGAGAGAGAGAGAGAGAGAGATCCATATATTTGCTGTTTTGTAAGTAAGGAAATTACCAAATTGATTGGCGTTGTGCTTTGAGAGAGAGAGAGAGAGAGAGAGAGAGAGAGAGAGAGAGAGAGATCCATGTATACGCAGTTTTGTATATAAAGAAATTATCACATTGATTGGTGTTGTGACTTGAGAGAGAGAGAGAGAGAGAGAGAGAGAGAGAGAGAGATATCCATGTATTTTGCAATTTTGTATGTAAAGAAATTACCACATTGAATGGTGTTGTGCCTTGAGAGAGAGAGAGAGAGAGAGAGAGAGAGAGAGAGAGATAGAGGGCTGGGGAGGAGAACTCATGTAGAATTTATATGACTATTGTACTGGAAGAAAAGTTGCAAGAAACATTGACGCCCTTCGAGATCTAAGCAATAAATTTGCTAAAGTTTCACAGACCAAAAGGAATACAAGAGAATTGGAGATGAACACGTCAAAAAGTCACTTCCAAGACCGATGAAAAATTCAGGGAGACACAAGAAATCCATGAGATATCCATAAGAAATCCACAAGAAAACGTCAGCGTGAAGAAAAGAATTACAGAATGGAAATGCGATCCACAAACGACTTCGCCTTTTAAAAAAACGTAGTCTCCGAAGAGGTTAAAACTGCGCTCGCGAGGCTGAACCTTTTGAACGAGCAATTTAGCAAAGTGAACCATGAACGTCCCGAGAGCAATCTGCGGCTCCTAAATCTAATACAAAGGAAAAGGACCCCCCCCCTCCTCCCCCTCCCCCCCCCTCAAAAAAAGCCCTGAGGAAAAACGCTATTCATCTTTGAAGACACTCCGGTTTAGGAGCATCTTGGCGTCCGGTTTCTTGACTGACGAGAGGAGGCGTATTTTAAATGTTTAAAGGACACTCATGAATGGCAGAGGCAAGGGACAGTGACATTGTCCTATTAAGTAGGACAATGCCCTAGAGGCTGATTTATATATATATATATATATATATATATATTTATATATATATGTATATATATGTGTATACAGTATATGTATATACAGCATATATATATATATATATATATGTATATATATGTATATATATATATATATATATATATGATCAGCGCCCAAAGAGGGCCAGGCTATGGCTGCTGATGACTCAGCAGATAGATCTATAGGCTCCCCCAAACCCGCCATCCTTAGCTCACAAGGATAGTGAGGTTGTAGCGACCAAAGAAACTAACGAGTTTGAGCGGGACTCGAACCCCAGTCTGTCAATCACCAGTCAGGGAGGTTACTGCGT
This sequence comes from Palaemon carinicauda, assembly GCF_036898095.1. Classification (NCBI taxonomy): domain Eukaryota; kingdom Metazoa; phylum Arthropoda; class Malacostraca; order Decapoda; family Palaemonidae; genus Palaemon; species Palaemon carinicauda. Next base: position 174,819,182 of record NC_090732.1, on the reverse strand, counting down.
AAATGTTTAGTGTAGTAGCTACACTGTTTAAAAAAAAAAAAAAAAAAAAAAAACACTTAATTTTAATCGGAAATTCTCCGTAAAAATATACTGCTCTGAGCCGTATTTCAATAAAATACAGAAGACTGTAATTTCACTATGCTTTGTTATTATATTTTACGGATTGGTGACCGCAGTGTAAAATTCGAATAGATATGAGTGGTTTTAAGATCCAGCAGCGTATTTTATTAAAATGGAGGCAACATTCCTGGTTACGTTTAAATGGTTTTATCGGTTTTATTATATCCTGTCAAGCGAGCATTATTAAAAAAATACTAAGTAAATACTCGCTAGCTTTAGAAAATTGTTGATTGTTGAGTGCTAGTAATATATATATATATATATATATATGTAAATACATATATATATATATATATATACACATACATACATATACATATATATATAAATACACATATATATATACTGTATATATATATATATATATGTATATATATATATATACATATATATACTTATATATATATGTATACAGTATATATATACATATATACATATATATATATATATATATATATATTTATATATATATATATATGTGTGTGTGTGTGTGTGTGTGTGTGCTTTGTGTGTGTAATTGTGTGTATCTTTGTGTCTGCACACATGCCTGTTCTCAGTTATGTACAAATAGTTTTATTATTCGCAAATCCATTCCTTTCAGAGAAAACGTCCCAGGAAAATCCCTTCAGATTTCATCACGGTAAATTTACAAACCTTATATTCATCTCTCCCCTATTTCACTGAACCCTAGACAACCCTATAATGGACTACTAAGTACCTAATTCACTTCCCAGGTCATCAAAAACGTCTCTGCAAGAGAGAGAGAGAGAGAGAGAGAGAGAGAGAGAGAGAGAGAGAGGATGGGGCTGGGGAGAGATGACACTGACAAGATACAAATATTAAGCTTGTGAAAAGAAAAAGAAAAAGGAGAGAGAGAGAGAGAGAGAGAGAGAGAGAGAGAGAGGGGTTGGGGAGAGATGACACTGACAAGATACAAAGATTAAGCTTGTGAAAAGAAAAAGGAGAGAGAGAGAGAGAGAGAGAGAGAGAGAGAGAGAGAGATAAATGAAACTAACAAGACACAATGATTAAACTAGTGAAAAGAAAAAAGTAAAAAAGGATAAATGAGAGAGAGAGAGAGAGAGAGAGAGAGAGAGAGAGATTGAACTTGTGAAAAAAATAAGTGAGAGAGAGAGAGAGAGAGAGAGAGAGAGAGAGAGAGAGAGAGGAAAGATAATGACATTGGAATCATGACGTTCTTATCTGGAAAATCCTCTTTTCATTTTTCTTTTTTTTTCTTTTCACAAGTTTAATCAAGGTGTCTTCTTAGTTTCATCTCAAGCTCTCCCCCCCCCCAACCTCTACCTCCCTTCTCTTTCTCTCTCTCTCTCTCTCTCTCTCTCTCTCTCTCTCTCTCATTTTTCATTTTTTCTTTATACAAGTTTAATCACGGTGTCTTAGATTCATTTATCTCTCTCTCTCTCTCTCTCTCTCTCTCTCTCCTTTGTTCTTTATACAAGTTTAATCATTATGCCTTGTTAAGTTTCTCTCTCTCTCTCTCTCTCTCTCTCTCTCTCCTTTGTTCTTTATACAAGTTTAATCATTATGCCTTGTTAGTTTCTCTCTCTCTCTCTCTCTCTCTCTCTCTCTCTCTCTCTCTCATATTTTTCATTTTTTCTTTATAGAAGTTTAATCATTGTGTCTTGTTAGTTTCATCTCTCTCTCTCTCTCTCTCTCTCTCTCTCTCTCTCTCTCTCATTTTCTTTTTTCTGTATACAAGTTTAATTATTGTGTCTTGGTAATTTCTTCTCTCTCTCCCCCTTCCACCTCTCTCTCTCTCTCTCTCTCTCTCTCTCTCTCTCTCTTTTCATTTACTTTTTTCTCTTCACAAGTTTAATAATTGTGTCTCATTAATTTCATCTCTCCCCAGCCCACGCCTTCTCTCTCTCTCTCTCTCTCTCTCTCTCTCTCTCTCTCGCAGAAAACCGTCGTTAAAAAAGATAAAGTCTTTTTTCTTTTCTTAATTCCCACGCTCTCAACATCATCATCATCATCATCATACACCCCTCATCTCCTCCACCCCCCCCCCACTTCTCTGTATCTCCAACCCCTTCCTTCTTCCCCCCCCCCCTGCCTCCCTCCCTCCCCTTCTACCCCCTCCCCCCAACTCCTTCCATCTCAGGCTATAAAACCCCCCAAAAAAGATACCAGCTTCAATGTAATGTCACTGGGCGTTTTTATGACGTCGAAAATATTTTATTGTCATATGCAGAAGTAACAAATATGCATGATATTTTCTCCTTTTTTGGGGGGGTTATTATCCCCTGGTGGGTGGGGGGTATATCCAAGATTGGGTTATTATCCCCCTGGGGGGGTATACCCAAGATGGGGTTTTCATCCCCTGCTTCCAGATGTGATAGAGGAGACTGTAGAGCAATAAAACTCTCAGCATCTTTTTACTAAGAAGGAATTGTTTCTTCTTTAAAGCACCATCCTCTCTCTCTCTCTCTCCTCTCTCTCTCTCTCTCTCTCTCTCTATCAAGTAAAAGAATTTTTCATAAAAGACAATATTAAAACATCAAATTTAACTAGATTTAACTTAATGATGAGATATACTCTCTCTCTCTCTCTCTCTCTCTCTCTCTCTCTCTCTCTCTCTCTCAAGTAAAAGAATTTTGCATAAAAGACAAATAATGATAATTTATCTGATACTTTGCCAATAGTAATCTGATCCCCAAGTAAAAATGGCCATAAAACTTCCAGAAACATCTCTTTTTTTTATACTTATTTACTGGATATATTTCCATATTTTTCTCTTTGTTGTTTTCAACTAGATAATTTTACACATTTAGATGGATCTCTACAAAAATCATTAAGAATCTTTATATATATATCTCACTCAAACATTAATTTTACCGGGCGTATTCTCAAAATTTCGTGTTTTCACCTAAATAATTCTACACTTTTAGTTGATATCTGCAAAAATACTCTATAATCTTTATGCATTGCAGTCTTAAGACTCATACTTATTCATTTATTCCCAAATAGAATTTCAAGTCATGATAAGAGTAGACTTCAAATTATAGGAAATCAATCCTTATCATCTATCTCAAATTATGCAGAGAGAATCTATTATTCAAAACCTAAATTAAACAATCTAATTGAATCCAAAAATGTTTTTACCAGAATTTACACCCGTGATCCCGCACTCGCCAACGCCTCTTAGCGGATAAAAGCTTATCTATTTATGATAATGTCATGAAATATCCTGAGTGGTTTGTTGACGAAATCCCATGCTCACTTTGGAGAAAACACCGAGCATGATAACTTCAATTACCGCCATGAATAATCATGCTCGCCTTGGAGACTTTGCTTGAGTGGTTGTGGGACTATGCCAAGAGAAAGATGAAATTCCGTTTTTAGTAAGGTTCAAGGCTCGCTTCACACGAGCGGATTTTTCCCCGTACGGAAATATTTCCGCTCGTTAGGAGGTATGTCTTTACAAGAGGGGATTTTCCCGAGCTGTCTCTTACTCGCTTCACACGAGCTAACTTTTTCCTTACGGAAATATGACCGCTCGTTAGGAGGTGTGTCTTCACACGAGAGGATTTTTCCCGAGCTGCCTCTTACTCGCTTCACACGAGCTAACTTCTTCCATACGGAAATAATTCCGCTCGTTAGGAGGCCTGTCTTCACACAAGAGGATTTTTCCGAGCTGCCTCTTACTCGCTTCACACGAGCTAACTTCTTCCATACGGAAATATTTCCACTCGTTAGGATGCATGTCTTCACACGAGAGGATTTTCCTGAGCTGCCTCTCACTCGCTTCACACGAGCTAACTTTTTCCATACGGAAATATGCCTGCTTGTTAGTAGGCATGTCATCATGGGAAATGATTTTCCCGAGCTGACTCTTACTTGCTTCATGCAAACTAACTTTTTCCGTACGGAAATATTTCCACTTGTTAAGAGGCATGTCTTCACACGAGAGGATTTCCCCGAGCTGCCTCTTACTCGATTCACACGAGCTAACTTTTTCCCTTACGGGAAATATGTCTGCTCGTTAGTAGGCATGTCTTCACACGAGAGGATTTTCCCGACCTGAATCTTACTTGCTTTACACTAGCTAACTCTTTCCGTAGGGAAACAAGTCCGCTCATTAGGAGGCATGTCCTCACAAGAGGATTTTTCCCGAGTTGCCTCTTACTCCCCTCACATGAGCTAACTTTTTCCTCACGGAAATATGATATGTCTGCTCGCTAGGAGCCACGTCTTCACAGGAGAGGATTTTCTCCGAGCGGCTTCGTACTTTCTATAAGCAACTACACAGGAACCCTGCAGGGTAGCAATACACGCTGCTAGTAAATCTTCATTGATTTCTAATCTGCTGGTGTGAGCGAACCTTAGATATTCAGCTATTTTGTATGCATAGGAATTACCATTGATAATGGCCGTGGTAGCCTATTGAAAACGTCCCAGTATCTCTGTCTGTGAGATAGGAGTTCGAATCCTGCTTATGCCTTATAGTTTATAGCAATTTCTATAAACTACCCATCTTTGTTTAAAGGTTTAATGGTTGATCATGAATGGCAGAGTCAAGAGATAGTGGCATTGCCCTAGATACTCACCATATATACATAAGATGAGCCTCCAAGCTAGGACCAGGGAAGGGCAGGTAATGGCTGCTGATAACTCAGCAGGTAGACTAACAGACTCTACCAAACTCCCCCTCCAATAATTAGGTTACAAGGATGAGGAGGTTGCAGACACTACAAGCAACTCTCGAGCTTGAGAGTGTTTCGAACCCCAGTTCAATTGATTACCAGACAGGGACGTTTCAATAGGTATGCTAATAGGTTCCCCCAAACTCCCCCTCCTATTCATTAGGTTACAAGGAGGATGAGGTTGCAGACAGTATAGCAACTCTCGAGCTTGAAAGTGTCTCGAACCCCAGTTCAATTAATTGCCAGGCAGGGACGTTTTCAATAAGTAGGCTAACATAGCCCCATTGAGATAGGTGTTTTTGGAGGCCTAGGGCTTACTTACTTATTCATCAGTAGCCATTGGCTAGCCATTCTACATATGCCCATTTTGTAGGATATTCATCTGTCCATGTTTCAGCCGTTCACTAGTAACCTTTAAATCTTAAATTGTTTTCCCATAATTTTGTTGAACTGATTAATAGTGTTTGGTGAATTTAAGATTATGAAATTTACTCAAATCTTTGTATTTATAGTATGAACATAATTTCATTTTCTATGCTTGTTTTATTGAAAATGTTTGTACTACATCTTTTTATTTGTGAAGTATTAAACAAACATCCAGTCAAAATTATTTTGGAAATTCATAATGAAAAAGCTTACATATACTTAATACATGTTTCAAATATTGAAAGTATTTTATTACTCGTTATATCATATGTAAAGTGGATAACAAAAGATATTTTTTTAGTATTAAACAACCATTCAGTCAAAATTATTTTAATAAATCTTGAGAAAAAGCTTACATATACTCAAGATATTTTTCAACTATAAAAAGTAATGCAATATTTGTTATATATATATATATATATATATATATATAACTTCTTGAGAAATGAAGGAAAACATATAACAAAACGTAATAAGCTGTGTTTTTCTGAGACCAATAACAGACAAAGAGAATTAAAGGGGCACTCTTAGAGTGCAGACCCTCGCTACGGCAGCTTATGAATCGAAACCAGCTTGCCTTTCCCAGAATCAATTCAGACCTTAGGCGTATTTTAAGTCTGCATGGCAACCATTTGTGAAGTTGGGTTCAAGGTTAGGTGTAATTCGCTCAACCTTGACCATGATCTTTGACGTAGGACTTTCAAAATTGAATCACTTCCACTTCTCAACATAAAAAACCTTGACCTTGACCTTTGACCTAGGACTTTCAAAATTTAATCACTTCCACGTCTCAACATAACAATTAATCCCTGAAAGTTTCATAACAGTATGAGTAAAATTGTGGCCAGGAAGTTGTTCAGGAACAGACAAACAGTGTCAATAATATAACCTTCCAACTTCGTTTGCGAGGTAATAAATGAAAACAAACTACCCCACACGAACTGTGTTTACGGGGAATTCAATAATAAAAAAAAAAGAAAAACAAAATAGCACCAAAGAGTGCTCCTGACAGCTCATACATCATCCATATCAATATTACTCCTGTTAATATTGTCACATTCTCGTCGTTTTGATAAATTAGTGTTATGCATACGACACGCCCGTGTGAAAAAAAAATGTATACGGTAGCCGAATAGATGCTAAACCATTTATGGCTTTCGATGGATACACAATACACACGCAGTATCAGAAACACGGGCATTGAGGCCGTATTCACAGTTTTAATGAGCGTGAAACATTCCAAAAGGCATAGGGCCAATTATGAAGGAATATGTACACGTATTTTCATTGATAAATAACAGCGCTGTTCGGTTTTATTTGTACGAGACTGGATCGTGTTTTCGAAATGCTTTTGGTGGAACAATAAGCGTGAGGCTGAACCGAGTTAGAATCAGATAGATAGATAGATAGATAGATATATTGATATATTGATATATAAGTAAATAGATAGGTTCATAATAGGTAGATTTAAAGCAACAAATAGGTTGATGAATTGATAAATAGATTGATAGATAATAAAAAAGATAATCAGATAGATAGATAGATAGACAGATAGATATATTGATATATAAGTAAATAGA
>NC_090732.1:174807392-174809892 GCF_036898095.1 Palaemon carinicauda | reverse complement strand
TTCAATTTTTGCTTTAAAAATTTCCATAGATTGAGTTTAAGGGTATTTATTGTGTCTTTGCATGTTTACTTATATTTGCTATAATTTTATAAAAAAAAAAATATATAGGGTATTTAAGGTTTACCAGAAAGAAATATCCACATTTTTTTTATTTGCTATTTTTTTTAGGTAGAAAGGGTACTCCAATAATACTAAAACTCACAGAAATATAACATAGAGGTTTAAAGGACGTGCATAAGTGGCAGAGATAAGGGATAGTGACATTGCCCCAGAGGCTGATCATATATATATATATATATATATATATATGATCAGCGTCCAAGCCCCTCACTTTGAAGCTAGGACTAGAAAGGGCCAGGAAATAGCTGCAAATGACTCAGCAGGGAGCTCTATGGCTGCCCCCTCCAATGCCCGTCCTTAGCTCATAAGTATGGTGAGGTTACAGACACTACTAGAAACTATCGAGTTTGAGCGTGTCTTGAACTCCCGTCTAACAGATTGCGAGACGTGGACGTTTCCAATTGACTACCAAAACCCTTATATTTCTATAAAGGGAATAAGGGGTTTGAAGCCTCTGTAGTTGGCTAGGGCACACCGAGTGTAAAATTTCAAAAGTTATGACTGAAAAACCACATAAGATCACAACCAAAACGTAAGGTTCTTCACCTAACCTAACCTGGGAGCCGTATTTTTACCTTCTTAGCCAACGGGGTGCTGAAACTCCCCTTAGATCTCCATATCCTTAGATTTCCCGAAGACTAAGTCTCAACCCTGTGTTTGCTTTGCAACCGGCTTGTTCTCCACCTAACCTAACCTAACCTAGGAGCCATACTTTTACCTACTTAGATATGGGGGTGCTGAAACCCTCCTTAGACTGTCGTATCCTTCTCTTACCCTAAGGCTAAGTCTCAACTCTGTGTTTGCTTCGCAACCGGCTTGTTCTCCACCTAACCTAACCTAGGAGCCGTATCCTTGCATATTTACCTACCGGTATGCCGAAACCCTCCTTAGACTACCGTATCCATACCTTACTCTAAGACTAAGTCGCAACCCTGTGTTAGCTTCACAACTGGCTTGCTCTCCACCTAACCTAACCTAGGAGCCGTATCCTTGCATATTTACCTACTGGAGTGCCGAAAACCCCCTTAGACCGCTGTAACCTTAGCTTACCCTATGACTAAGTCTCAACCCTGTGTTGTAAATCGTAAAACTATCTTTATATCGTATTTCATCATCATCATCTCCTATGCGTATTGACGCAAGGGACCTTTGTTAGATTTCGCCAATCATCTTTATCTTGAGCTTGTAAATCAATATTTTTCCATTCATCATCTCCTACTTCACGCTTCATATTCCTCATCCATGTAAGCTTGGGTCTTACATCTCTTCTAATGTCTTCCGGAGCCCATTTAAACGTTTTGTGAACTAATCTTTCTTGGGAAGTGCGTATTTAAGACCAAGATAAACGTTTTCCCCATAAAGAAAATTGATTTGACAAGCAATAAGAAAGATCATCCTTGTCCCAACAAACTATATACAGTAAACCCCGTGCGTTTAATTAATTTTTTCGCATTGCCAATTAAAATAGCCAATATAACACGAATTGCTTGCTCAGTCGTTTTGAGGAAATTGTTTTATCTCGAGTGTAATTGAATGTGAAAAGAGAATTCAGAGTTGTCCTCCATATTTATTCAACTCTGAGACACAGCTGAAGAAAAACCTTGACAATTGAGATTGCCATTCTGTTTTTAAAGCCAGAAAATATTCATTAATAACTAGAAATTTTTATAAAAGCTATTCTTCAATTAAAATGTTTAAAATGCTTTTTAATTAAAGAGCTTTAAATGACATCTCTCTTTCTAAAGCCAGATAATAATACTCATTGATATATCAAAAATTTTATATAAAAGTTATCCTTCGAATACGATGTTTAAAACACTTTATTATGATGAAATACTTGGAAAGGGAAGGAATTAGAGATCTTTAAAATGGATCGTGTATGTTCATAAGTCGACTTTAAAAGGTTTTATTATTAAAGTCGAAAAAATGTCTTTTCAAGAAGCACAAGAGAAAAAAGTAGAGGTTTAATAAAACAACAAATGGAGAAAATTAATCACTGTTAATGGAAACTGTGGCATCGTGTATACTCAGACTATCTACATATGAAATTTCAATTTCGTGTGATAAATATGAATTTAAAATTCTTCAGATATTAACTTATGACTTAAATCCAATCCAAAAAAAACGATATAAATGAATATGCATAACTACAACAACAAGAAATGCAGCCGTTTCTAGTCCACTGCAGGACAAAGTCCTCGAAAATGTCCTTGGTCATGTCTGGGGTTCGGTTACTTTTCATCACCATGCTGGCCTCAGCAGATTGGTGACGGTGGGAGACCTTAGTCTGTTCGTTCACAACAAACCAACATAGGACTGGTGGCCCTGGCTAGTACAACTTTGCTGACCATGGCGATACACAAACCCTTTCACTACGTTA
>NC_090732.1:174797392-174804892 GCF_036898095.1 Palaemon carinicauda | reverse complement strand
CTCGCTTGCCACAGTCGCTAGTTTGCGCGGCAAAACTTGAAAACAATGGAAACCTATGGGAGACCACATCCCCGCCACACGATGCTGTGGCTTTGTGGCAAAACAATGGAAACCTATGGGAGACCACATCCCCGCCACACGATGCTGTGGCTTTGTGGCAAAACAATGGAAACCTATGGGAGACCACATCCCCGCCACACGATGCTGTGGCTTTGTGGCGCACACTAGCGACTCGTGGCGCCACAAAGCCACAGGCATCGTGTGGCGGGGATGAGGTCTCCCATAGGTTTCCATTGTTTTCAAAGCCACGCCACGCCTGTGGCGGGGGATGAGCGACAGAGAGCCACAATCGCTAGTTTGCGTAGCAAAACTTGAAAACAATGGAAACCTTTGGGAGACCATATCCCCGCCACACGATGCTGTGGCTTTGTGGCGCACACTAGCGACTCTGTGGTGCCACAAAGCCACAGCATTTTGTGGTGGGGATGTGGTCTCCCATAGGAATTCCATTGTTTTCAAAGCCACGCCATGGCTGTGGCGGGGGATGAGCGACAGAGAGCCACAGTCGCTTGCCACAGTCGCTAGTTTGCGGGGCAAAACTTGAAAACAATGGAAACCTATGGGAGACCACATCCCCGCCACACGATGCTGTGGCTTTGTGGCGCTACATAGTCGCTAGTGTGCTCCCGGCCTTAAAGCCATTTTGTACTTAGGCTTGTGGTAGTTGATTAGAAACGACACTGCTTAGCGATCTGCTGGAAGGGAATTCGAAACTTCCCCAAGCTCTATAGTTTCTATTAATATCTGCAACCTCAGCATCCTTGTGAGCTAAGGATGGAGGTTTCGGTGGAGCCTATAGCTCTGCCTGCTGAGTCATCAGTAATCATTGCCTGGCCTTCCCTGGTCCTAGCCTCATGACGAGGGGGTTTGGGTGGTAATCATATGTATGTATGGTCAATCTCTAGGGCAGTGTCATTGTATTTTGTCTCTAAAATTCATGAACGACCTTTAACGAATTATGATTGTAAATTTATATTTAGAATTTGTAGAGAAAATAAACTGAAGAAAATATGTATAATTTATGATCTATTCTGCATAGAAAACGTGACGATTTCTAGCGAAGGGAGACTGAAGGAAATATATACAATTTACAGAGCTATTTTGTATAGAAAACTGGACTTAATTTCTTGCGAAGGGAGACTGAAGGAAATATATACAATTTACAGAGCTATTTTGTATAGAAAACTGGACTTAATTTCTTGCGAAGGGAGACTGATGAAAATATATACAATTTACAAAGCTATGTTGTATAGAAAACGTGGCATAGTTCCCAGTGAAGGGAGACTAAAGAAAATATGTAAGATTACATATCTATGCCGCATAGAAAACGTGAGAAACATACCATATCAAAATATCGCAGTACCAAAAAGGAAACTTCGGCGAAAAGCAGCGATTAATGTGAAAAGCCGAAGCAACTCTCCGTTCCAAAAAAGCTCCTTTGTATTCGAGCGAGAGCTTTCTCTAAGCTTTCAGAAACCAGTCAACTTTCCCGGGAGCGGACGAATAGAGAATAAGGCAAAGCTGCTTTCTGCTGCGGGAAAGTAGATCTTGCATAAAGCGAATGTTTTCCCTTTGTGTTCGGCTCCTGATAAGTTTCAGATGCCGTATGTATAAATGACTCAAAGGCATTTAGCTTCACTCTTCATCATACCTGATGCCATGCGTGCACATGCTCACATACACATATACAGACACAGACACACGCACATACACATACATTAATGTCTGGATTCTCTTAACGACCACGGGATCAGAGCCCCAGGCGAAATTACGCAAAGACAATAGCTTCTGACTGGCCGGGAATCGAACCCTGGTCCAGGAAACTTGTATGACAGCGACATACCACCTGGCCACGAAAGAAAGATATATATATATATATATATATATTTACATACATATATATACATATATATATATATATATATATATGTATATATATATATATATATATATATATGTATATATATATGTATATATATATATATATACATATATATATATATATATATATATTATGAGTGGAGATACCTTAACGTGGTGAAAATGTTTATGTATCGCCATGATCAAAAAAACTGTACTAGATAGGGCCACCCATACTAGGTTGGTTTGCTGGGGCGATCGGACTAACGTCACCAAACCGCAGTGGCCAGCGTTGTGCTGGAAAGGGCCAAACCACAGACATGACTAAGGAAATGTCTGAGTATTTTGTCCCGCAGCGGATAATAATAATAATAATAATAATAATGTCTTATTTAGAAAGACATTGAATAATCCTCAGAAATGTTCAACGAACCTCTGTCTCAATTCTAAAACCACCATAAAGAGTTATCATTGTCTTTCATAGTTCTGTTTTCCAAGTCTCACTTAAAGCAAAAATGAAAAAGACAAAATAAAAGTCGATCATAATTGATAAAAAATGTCCAGATTAGAAAAAGAAGAAGAAAAAAATCATATTGCAAAACAGTTTAAACCTTATTCGAAAAAATACTTTTGAAATTGTCAGCTGATGGTCGCTGGCCCGAAATGACCAAAATTGTTTCAAAACTACAAAATCGGTGAATTTTATTCCCAAAGTAAAAATAAGGTATTTTTACCTCCGTCAACGAAGTTGGAAGGAGGTTATGTTTTCGGCCCTTTTTGTGTTTGTTTGTGAACAGCTTCCTGAGTACAATTTTAATCATTGAATAGTGAAACTGGCAGGGATTAACTGTCATGTAAAAAGCTGGAAATGATTAAATTTTTGAAGGTGAAGGTCAAAGGTCAAGGTCGAATTCACGTAATCAGCCATAAGTTTGGACATGATTGACAAGGTGACTTCAAACTAGGTTCATATTTCAGTGTATGAAAATCCACGCCAATTAATACATGTTAAGGTCGAAGGTCACGGTCGAGAAATAACTTTCCGTAGCGGAGGTCTGTGCTCTACTGAGTGACCCTCTAGTTTTAATATGATTTTAAAATTACATCCATATGTCTTTTAGAATGACACCAAAAGGAAGACAAAATAAATTATTTTAGTTGATAGTTTTTGTTTTTTACCGAATTTACCAAATAGTTTCAGAACTACAAAATCGGTGCAATGTTATTCCTAAAAAACATTACGAGAATTATTTTTATTTTATTTTTTGTTTTTTTATGATTTTAAAGTTATTCCCATATATTTTAGGAAGACACGCCAAATGAAAAAAAAAAATTCTTTTAGTTGATAGTTTCCTTTTTTACCGAATTGAACAAATTGTCTCCAAACGACAAAATCGTTATATTTTATTCCTAAAAAAACAATGTTTTTTCTTTTATATGATTTTGAAAGTTACATTGTTATATCTTTTAGGGAAGGTGAAAAAAAAAATTTAGTTAATTTTTTTTTTTTACCGAATTGACCGCTTTGTTTCAAAACTACATAATAGGTAATATATATTTTATTAAAAAAACAAAAAACAAAAAATTCTTTTATATGATTGTATAAGTTACATTCACATATCTTGTAGGACGACACACCGAAGAGAAGACCGGAGAAAAAATTCTTAAGAGATTTTTATCTCCGCCAATGAAGTTAGGAGGAGGTTATGTTTTCGCCCCTATTCGTGTGTGTTTTGTTTGTTTGTTTGTGAACAACTTCCTGGCCACAATTTTACTCATAGAGTAGTGGAACTTTCAGGGACTAATTATTATATTGAGACGTGAAAGTAATTCAATTTTGAAACTCCTAGGTCAAAGGTCAAAGGTCAAGGTCGAGCAAAGGGTCAACCAGTGAACCTTAAGCCCAAATTCGCACAGCATTGTCACACGGACTTCAAATACACCTACGGTCTAAATTGATTTTGGGAAAGGCAAGCTGGTTTCGAGAAATAAGCTGCCGTGACGGAGGTCTGTACTCATTGTGCTTTTTCTAGTTGTATATATAATTTCAAAGTTACGTTTACATAATCTATTATTATTATTATTATTATTATTATTATTGTTATTATTGTTGTTATTAATATTATTATTATCATTATTATTATTATTATTATTATTATTATTATTATTATTATTATTAGCCAAGCTATAACCTAGTTGGAAAAGCAAGATGCTATAAGCCCAAGGGCTCCAACAGGGAAAAATAGCCCAACGAGGAAAGGAAATAAGGAAATAAATAAATGATGAAAACAAATTAACAATTAATCATTCTAAAAACAGCAACATCGTCAAAACAGATATGTCAAATATAAACTATGAAAAGACTCATGTCAGCCTGTTCAACATGAAAATATTTGCTGCAACTTTGAACTTTTGAAGTTCCACTGATTCATCTACCCGATTAGGAAGATCATTCCACAACTTGGTAACAGCTGGAATAAAACTTCTAGAATACTGTGTAATATTTAGCCTCATGATGGAGAAGGCCTGGCTATGAGAATTAACTGCCTGCCTAGTATTACGAACAGGATAGAATTGTCCAGGGAGATCTGAATAAAACTTCTAGAATACTGCGTAGTATTGAGAAATAAAAAAAGAAATCAAAATAAAAAATAAATTAGATTGTTTTAGCTAATAGCTTTGGAATAAAACTTCTAGAATACTGTGTAGTATTGAGCCTCATGATGGAGAAGGCCTGGCTATGAGAATTAACTGCCTGCCTAGTATTACGAACAGGATAGAATTGTCCAGCGAGATCTGAATAAAACTTTTAGAATACTGTGTAGTACTGAGAAATAAAAAAGATTTAAGAATAAAAAAGAAATTAGATTATTTTAGCTAATAGTTTTGTTTGTTACCGAAGAAGCTTAATGAGGAAAATGGATTATGAGGGCATATTTTTAACCTGATTCAGCCAATGACGTTGGCCAGGAAACAAAGCAGGTTTTGGTCATAACTTTATTGGATTTTATTATATTACGGTGGCCACTCTGCTACGTATTACCTGAGTGGAAAATTATTCGCATCTGCCAAAAATAATGATGGTAATAGTAAAATAATGGTTTTATAATACTATATTGATGGTAGTAATATATATGTATGTATGTATATATATATATATATATATAAGAAGCTTTTATATATACATATATATATAAAATAATATAATTATATATATATATATATATATATATATATATATTAAAGAAGGTTTTATATATATATATATATATATATTAAATAATTATATATATATATATATATATATATATATATATATATATATATATATATATATATATATATATATATATATATATATATAAAACTATGATATAACCCTCCATTATACAGTAAAATAAAATTATGATTACAAACACTCCATATTCTTGTATAATAATAATAATAATAATAATAATAATAATAATAATAATAATAATAATAATAATAATAATAATAATAATAATAATAATAAACGCATATTCTCTAACAACTACTATAAGCCTACACATCCATCACCACAACCTCCAACCATCAAAAAAAAAAAAAAAAAAAAAAAAAAGCCACCTATTAGATAAAGTTTCCAATATGGAAGGAACGTTAAGTTTCAAAAAGTCATATCTTGGAGTCTCTTATCTCTCCGGCCGTTTTATCCCGGGGCCACAAATAGCAGTTAGTAACAGAGGCTGCTGAGGTAGCTCGTACAACTTATCATTTTATGATTCTCGACTCGTTATGGCGGTTACAAACAGCCTCTCTTATAAAAAGCTAATTCGGATGAAAATTTCTATGTAGAGAGAGAGAGAGAGAGAGAGAGAGAGAGAGAGAGAGAGAGAGAGAGAGAAGGCTTTTTTATAAAAGATAATTCAGACGAACATTCCTTGAGAGAGAATTTATAATAAAAGCTATAGAGAGAGAGAGAGAGAGAGAGAGAGAGAGAGAGAGAGGGAGAGAGAAGGTTTTCTTATAAAACCTTTTGCAGATGAAAACTATGAGAGAGAGAGAGAGAGAGAGAGAGAGAGAGAGAGAGAGAGAGAACTCTTTCATATGAAAGTTAATTTAGACAAAATTCTTATTAGAGAGAGAGAAGCGTTTCATATACAAGTTAATTCAGACAAATATTTCATGAGAGAGAGAGAGAGAGGAGGAGAGAGAGAGGAGAGGAGAGAGAGAGAGAGAGAGAGAGAGAGAGAGAGAGAGAGAGAGAGAAGCTTTTCTCATGAACGTTATTTCAGACGAAAATTTTGAGAGAAATGAATTTGACTTTCACCATCAATTGGTTAATGAGACTTTAACCCTACTATTATGACTTGTGGTGTGTGCATGTAAGTACAATTGTTATTTTAACATGGACGATTAAAGAATGAATTTAAATAGGAGACTATTTTTGGGTAGGAGACTATTTTTGGGAGGTGAATCCTGACCAAAACGCAACTGAATTAATGAAATCTGTAGTTACATACTCAAGCTAGAGGGGAACTAAGTGGAGCGCAGACCTCCGCCAGAGCAGCTTATTTCTTGACCTTTGGTTTGACCTTGATCTTCGACCTTAACATGAATTAATTGGCTTGCATTTTCAACCACTCAAATATAAACCAAGTTTAAAGTCTATATAACAACGATGTCCAAACTTATGGCTTATTACGTGAAATGGACATTTTGCTTGACCTTGACCTTGACATTTGACCTTAACAGGTATTAATTGGTGTGGATTTTCATACACTCAAATGTGAACCAAGTTTGAAGTCTCTGTGACAATGATGTCCAAACTTATGGCTGATTACGTGAATTGAACATTTTGCTTGACCGTGACCTTGACTTTCGACCTTGCCCTTCCAAAATTTAATCATTTCTAGCTTTTTACATAACAGTTAATCCCTGCAAGTTTCATTACTCTACGATTAAAATTGTGACCAGGAAGCTGTTCACAAACAAACACACAAGGCTTATTACGTGAATTGGACATTTTGCTTGACCGTGACCTTGACCTTTCAAAATTTAATCATTTCTAGCTTTTTACATAACAGTTAATCCCTGCAAGTTTCATTACTCTACGATTAAAACTGTGACCAGGAAGCTGTTCACAAACAAACACACAAACAGGGGTAAGATATAGCTTCCTTCCAACTTCGTTGGTGAAGGTAATTACATATATGAGCATTTATTTGTGGTATCAAATAACGATTTCAAGCCCAAGAGATAAACATTTCGTTTAACATTTTCCATACACAATTATTTCAATTGTATAAGTCTAGCAGTCTTTCGATTCGTATAGCTTTTAATTGCGCCCTTTGATAAAGTTTTGTATAGTTTGCTTTTAAAACATTTTGCTCACTGAAAAGTTCGAGTTGTTCCAACAGGTTATTGTGGGTGACTTTCGCAATCAGTCTGAACTTGTTTCTATATATTTGTTGCCATTTATAGATAAAGTTCAGTATTTTTGTAATAAATAAGTTTATTCAGTAATAATGATTAAGCATTTAACTCGCTCAATTCCTATGTTTTATAATAGATTTAAAAACAAAGACAATATATTTGGCA
>NC_090732.1:174779892-174792392 GCF_036898095.1 Palaemon carinicauda | reverse complement strand
TTGTGTGACACACGGTTGGTACATGGCTCCCCCCCAAAAAAATGACATACTGTACATGTTAAATAGGGCGCCCTGATCTGGAGAGGCGAACTGTAGGCGGGTCATCTGGCAGAAGATAAGCAGGTTTTAGACAATCAATGGAGACCCAGTCTTCTTTGCCCCGAATGTTTAGTAGGAATGCTTTCGGACTGCGTCGGATCACAAGGAAAGGGCCCGTGTAAGGGGGCGTTAGTGGTGGCTTGCTAGTGTCGTTGCGCAGGAAGACGTGCGTTGCAGAGTGTAAGTTCGTTGGTATGTGATGCTTCGCTGGGGGCTTGTAAGTCTGGCGGCATGGAGTAAATTTTCCCACGACGTGACGTATGCGCTGGAGATTGTCGGAGCAGGTTGTAGAAGGAAAAAATTCGGCAGGGACGACCAACGGGTCGCCATACACCATTTCAGCTGCCAAGACGTCGAGGGCGTCTTTAGGAGTGGTCCTTAGTCCCAGGAGGACCCAGGGAAGCTGAGTAAACCAGTTGCAATCCTTGCAGCGGGACATCAAAGCTGCTTTGAGGGTGCTATGAAAACGTTCAACCAATCCATTGGCAGCGGGGTTGTAGGCTGTTGTCTGATGTAGGGTGATGCCCAGGAGATTCGCTAATGACGTCCACAATTGAGAGGTGAAAGTGGCTCCCCTCTCAGAAGTAATATGCTCAGGGATACTGAATCTTGAAATCCATCCAGAGAGTAAGGCAGATGTACATGAGGCGGACGTTGCAGTTTCCATGGGAATGGCTTCAGGCCAACGAGTGGAGCGGTCGATGACGGTAAACAGGTAACGATGTCCTTGTGATGTGGGTAGGGGGCCTACAACGTCGTGAATGTGTGCGAAACGACGCTGAGGTTGAGAAAAGGTGCCCACTCCTGAATCCGTGTGTCGATGTACTTTGGAAGTTTGGCAAGAAGTACAGGCGCGGACCCAATCCTTAGCATCCTTAGAAATGCCGTGCCAAATGAACGTTGCCTTCAGCAGCTGTGCAGTAGAACGGCACGAGGGGTGTGAAAGGCCGTGAACGAAATCAAACACCTGTCGGCGCATGGGCTGGAGGCCTTTTGGCAAAGGCCCATTTTCTCCATTTTGGCGAACGTCTGTTTGGCGGCTGCCAATCGTTCCGGTGCCAGACGTCTGAATTTTGCGAAGACTGGGGGTCCCGTCGTCTTGATATGGTGATAAATACCGTGCTTGGCAGGAACTGTGGGCGTTTGGCGAAGTTCTGGACGGGAAACTTCCGGGTGCGACGTGAGGAGGTGGGCGTAGGCATCCGTGGGTGCGCTGATGTGGAGAGCGAGGTTAGAGGGAACGGGTTGAAGAGGTGTCGACAAGTACGAGTCTGCGTTGACCAATCGTCGGTGGGCGACATCGACCAGAAGGTGGAAATGAGAGAGGAAATCCGCACCGAGGATTGGCATTGTGACGTCAGCAACGAGAAACTTCCAATTGAATTTACCGTTTCCGAACGATAATGTGGCAGCTACTAAGCGGACGTCAGCAGATGTAGACAGACTACGTCGTGCCTTGAAGAGTTTCCTTGGCAAAAGAGAACAACAAGCACCCGTGTCTACCAAAAATCGCACGCCCTGCATCCTGTAAAAAGAAAAGATTAGAAACATGGTAGGCCACCGCCACAAGCGATGGCCTACTTACAAGTTTTTTGGCCACTGACAATCCTTGGCACATTTCTTCACGGTTGCCCCGAATCTGAAGTGGTAGTAGCAAAACTGCGGCGGATGGGAGGTAGTAAGTGGCTGTAGAAGTCGTTCGTTGGGGCGCGAGCGATTGGTGGGTGGTGGGCGGCTTTGTCGCCGCTTTGGCACGTCACGGGGTAGGCGTGTATGTCCTATGGCATTCATGTCAGCTTCGGTTGACGTTGAATAGGCATCCTCGTCGTCAGGGGTGGAGGCATTGATGGAGGTCTTGAAGTGGCTGTCCATAAGAGCGTCGGCTTTGGTCATCAAGTTCTTTATGGGTAAACTATCGACATCGGGTATGGCAGCGCATACAGGTTCGGGTAAACGGCGTATCCAAAGGGCACGGAGTAGGTTCACCTCACGAGGAGAGCCGTCTGCGGCAGGTTGAAGGCGAGCGATACTGGTCATTTCCCTGAGGGCAAGCGAAGCCCTTGGGTCCCCCAACGGTTGTTGCGAGAGCTGAAAAAGCTTTGCTATACGGGCGGCTGGTGACGGCGAGTACTACTGCAGAAGGTATGTTTTGAGGGCGTCATACGCTATTGGGGTGTCTCCTTGTTCACAAAGCCAGTCGGATATTTCTGGGAAGGTGTCCCCAGGTATCGCCGCGAGAACATAATCCGCTTTGGTGGTTGAGTGAGTCACGCCCCTGACACGAAAGTGGACTTCTGCGCGCTGAAACCAAGCAAACGCCTCTCCGGTGGCGAACGGTGAAAGTTTCAATGGGGCGGCCGCAGCGCCAACTGCTGTAGTAGAGTTCGTCTCCGTCATAGTACCAACGATGGAGGGGCGAGGGAGGTGGGGGTGGAAGGCAGTGGGAGCGAGTTGACTTCCGGGGTCACCAATGTGACGGGCCGAGTGAGGGTTGTGAACTCAAAGGCAGGATGCAATCAACTGAGTTATATTGTTATAGAACACTCCTTTATATACAAAACCTCAAGGCAACAGGACATAACAAGTTAACAAGACAGACAATGTTACAGAGGAAACAGCAGACATGAATTGTCATGTTCGTTTAGTGCGAGGGAAGACCGAAGATACAAGCATAATATATGCAAAAGGAATTATGTACAATTGTGTGACACACGGTTGGTACAATACGTATATAGAACTCGGCTTGATTTCATTAGAAGCTTTGTAAATTACATTTTGAATACAGGTTCCTTAGCAATGATAACTCTTGAATATATACTGAAAGTAAGTTCCTATTGCTTTTCATCTCTTAAATTTATCAATTTGAAAGAGTTTTGGGGTCTTTTGACTGGCTAGAGAATACTACATTGGATCCTTCTCTCTGGTTGCGGTGTATTTTCCCTTTGCCTACACACACACTGAATAGTCTCCACTATCCTCATACACCTGGCAACAGAGTTTACCAAACAGTTCTTCTTCACTCAAGGGGTTAATGCATTGCAATTATTCAGTGGACACTTTCCTCTTGGTAAGGGTAGAAGAGACTCTTTAGCTATGGTAAGCAGCTCTTATAGGAGGACACTCCAAAACCAAACCATTTTCCTCCAGTCTTGTGTAGTGCCATAGCCTCTGTACCATGGTCTTCCACCGTCTTGGATTAGAGTTTTCTTGCTTGAGGGTACACTCGAGCACTCTATTTTATCTTTTTTTCTCTTCCTCTTGTTTTGTTACAGTTTTTATAGTTTATATAGGAGATATTTATTTTAATATTACTCTTCTTAAAATATTTTATATTCTTTTATTCCTCTCTTCACTAGGCTATTTTCCCTGTTGGAGCCCCTGTGCCTATAGCATCCTGATTTTCCACCTAGGGTTGTAGCTAGCTAAGCAAGTAATAATAATAATTTGTTCATACGTAACATCCTTCCATACTGGAAGATGTTACATTATTCCCCACTTGAATATTTCCCATACAGACAATGACAATCTGTATTGGAACAATAGGAGGGCGAATGGGTTTCCAGTTGGGGGGCAAATGAAATATGCGACGAGAGGCCTACGTAGATATATCTGGCTCAGTTGAGGGGCGAGAGATGAATGGGGAACCGAAAGAGGGAGAGAATGTCCGTAGAGTAAAGTTGCGCAGCAAAAGGAAAACTCATGAAATCATGTGAAAGTAGATCCAAATATGTTTTACCGTTCTTAGCAAGGGGAATGTAGTTATTGGTTTTATTTTTATCTATCTATCTATCTATCTATCTATATTTAGCATCAACAAAAGGTTAAGGTTAAAATAAATCGCCCATTCAAACATTGTTTAATAATTTGTTTCGTTCATCTTTAGCAGCGTGAATGTAGGTGTTGTTTTGCTATCTATCTATCCATCTATATAATTTATACGGTATGTATATATAATTTATATATATATATATATATATATATATATATATATATATATATATATATATATATATATATATATATATATATATGTATATATATATATATATATATACATATATATATATATATATATATATATATATATATATATACATATATATATATATATATATATATATATATATATATACATATATATATATATACATATATATATATATATATATATATATATACATATATATATATACATTGTACGTGTATATGATATATATCTGTAGCCACGATAATTGTATATAATTTTGAATTTATGTTAATGTGTAAATATCAATATCAACAATCATTAGTTTACATGCATTTGTATTTATAACATACATTTGTTATAAAATCTAATCCAATAAAATGCAATAACATAAAAATACACAAAAACAATTTACCAAACATGTGATAATAAAATAATAAATAGAATCTCATGGCACCTTACCTGCTGAAGCTGGCGAGATGACCAAGAAATTGAGGCAGGCGGCACCTGTGCCATGCCCCATCACAGTCACGTGACCCGGGTCACCCCCAAACCTCACGATGTTTTCTTGAACCCAATGCAGTGCTGCCAACTGGTCCATCAGGCCGTAGTTGGCAACTGTTGCTCGACCAACTGGATCCACGTTTGGGTTGAAGAAACCTGTTGTAGGAAGAGAGATACAGTTAAGAGGTTGAAGAAACCTGGCATAGGAAGAGAGATACAATTTAGAGGTTGAAGAAACCTGGTGTAGGAAGAGGGATACAATTTAGAGGTTGAAGAAACCTAGTACAGTATAGAAAGAGTGATAATATTTAGAGGTTGAAGAATTCGGGTATAAAAAGAGAGATACAATTTAAAGGTAGAAGAAACCTGGTATAGGAAGAGAGATACAATTTAGAGGTTGAAGAAACCTGGTGTAGGAAGAGAGATACAATTTAGAGGTTGAAGAAACCTGGTGTAGGAAGAGAGCTGCAATTTAGAGGTTGAAGAAACCTGGTGTAGGAAGAGGGATACAATTTAGAGGTTGAAGAAACCTGGTGTAGGAAGAGAGATACATTTTAGAGGTTGAAGAAAACTGGTGTAGAAAGAGAGATACAATTTAGAGGTTGAAGAAAACTGGTGTAGGAAGAGAGATACAATTTAGAGGTTGTAGAAACCTGGTATAGGAAGAGAGATACAATTTAGAGGTTGAAGAAACCTGGTGTAGGAAGAGAGATACAATTTAGAGGTTGAAGAATCTTGATCCATAGAGAGAGATACAATATGGAGGTTGAAGAAACCTGGTATAGAAAGGGAGATAATATTTAGAGGTTGAAGAAACCTGGTATGGAATGAAAAATAATGTTTCTTGTGTCTTGTAAATTAGAGGTTGACGAAACCTGATATAGAAAGAGAGATACAAATGTTTCTCATATTATATTGTGACTTAGATGTTGAAGAAACCTGGTATAGAATGATGGATATTGTTTCTTATATCTTATTTTTACTAAGAGGTTGAAGAAACCTGATCTAAGCTGAGAGATACAAATATGTTTTTATCTTGTAGTTTAAAGGTTCCAGGAACTTGGTATAGTAAGATAGATAATGTTTCTTATGTATAATTATAACTTAGAGGTTAAAGAAACCTGTTATAGAAAGTGAGATGTTGCTTATATCATATCGTGACTTATAAGTTGAAGAAACCTGGTACAAAAAGAGAGTTAGAAATTTTCCTTTATTCCTATTTTAACTTTGAGGCTAAGAAATATTTTATTAAAAAAGATACAAATGTTTCTCGTATCTTATTGAAGAAACCTGTTGCAGGTGAATATGTAGAAATGGTGCAATATCGTATTGAAAAAAGATTAGTATCTCATATTTCAAAGAGATTATGTTCATATTTTGGATCGAAAGTAAAATTGCACTTTTGATTTTTAAGTTGAACGCAGGGGAAATACAGTGTAATATTAGAACATGTTAAAGATAGTAATGTTATGACATAGAGAGACAATGAATTTCGTCGTTGAAGTTAGGGAATGGTCGGAATGTAAAGGAGTCTCTCTCTCTCTCTCTCTCTCTCTCTCTCTCTCTCTCTCTCTCTCTCTCTCTCTCTCTCTCTCTCTCTCTCTTGAAAAATTTATATATAAGGTCTGGTTGATCTCTCTCTAATGAATTTCACCATTGATATTTAAAGTCTGGTCGAAATTAAAAGCACGCTCTCTCTCTCTCTCTCTCTCTCTCTCTCTCTCTCTCTCTCTCTCTCTCTCTCTCTCTCTCTCTCTCTCTCTCTCTATCATTGTCTAGCTATTCACAGTCTAGCTATTCACATTACTCACATCAAACCTTTTTAATCCACTTTGGATAAAAATAAAGATTAGGAGAGATTCCCCCATCACGCAGGAATATCTACAAGACCCCTCTGGTCCTCAAAATGTTGAGCCTAACGTTCCCTGGATAAACATTAGAAAGAACGTTCCCAAGATAAACTTTAGAAAGAAAGTTCCCGGGACAAGCGTTTGAAAGAACATTCCCCGGATAAACCTTAGAAGGAACGTTCCCAGGATAAACGTTAGAAAGAACGTTCCCAGGATAAATGTTAGAAAGAACGTTCCCAGGATAAACGTTAGAAAGAACATTCCCAGGATAAGCGTTCCCGGTATAAACGTTAGAAAGAACGTTCCCAGGATAAACGTTAGAAAGAACGGTCCCAGGATAAACGTTAGAAAGAACGTTCCCAGGATAAACCTTTGAAAGCACGTTCCCAGGATAAAGTTTGAAAGAACATTCCCAGGATAAACGTTAGATAACGATCCCAGGATAAACTTTAGAAAGAACGTTCCCAGGATAAACGTTAGAAAGAACGTTCCCAAGATAAACGTTAGAAAGAACGTTCCCAGGAAAACGTTAGAAAGAACGATCCCAGAACAAACGTTAGAAAGAACGTTCCGAGGATAAACGTTAAAAAGAATGTTCCCAGGATAAACGTTAGAAAGAATGTTCCCAGGATAAACATTAGAAAGAACGTTCCCAGAACAAACGTTAGAAAGAACGTTCCCAGTAAATACGTTAGAAAGAACGTTCCCAGTAAATACGTTAGAAAGAACGTTCCCAGTAAATACGTTAGAAAGAACGTTCTTAGGATAAACGTTAGAAAGAACGTTCCCAGGATAAACATTAGAAAAAACGTTCCCAGGATAAACGTTAGGAAAAACGTTCCTAAGATAAACGTTAGAAAGAACGTTCCCAGGATAAACGTTAGAAAGAAGGTTCCCAGGATAAACGCTAGAAAGAACGTTCCCAGGATAAAAGTTAGAAAGAATGTTCCCAGGATAAACGTTAGAAAGAACTTTCCCAAGATAAACGTTAGAAAGAACGTTCCTAAGATAAACGTTAGAAAGAACGTTCCCAAGATAAACGTTAGAAAGAACGTTCCCAAGATAAACGTTAGAAAGATCTTTCCCAAGATAAACGTTAGAAAGAACGTTCCCAAAATAAACGTTAGAAAGAACTTTCCCAGGATAAACGTTAGAAAGAGCGTTCCCAGGACAAACGTTAGAAAGAGCAGTCCCAGGATAAACGTTAAAAATAACGTTCCCAGGATAAATGTTAAAAAGAATCTTCCTAGGATAAACGTTAAAAAGAACGTTCCCAGGATAAACGTTACAAAGAACGTGCCCAGGATAAATGTTAGAAAGAACGTTCCCCGAATAAATGTTAAAGAACGTTCCCAGGATAAATATTAAAAAGAACGTTCCCAGGATAAATGTTAGAAAGAACGTTCCCAGGATAAACGTTAAAGAACGTTCCCAGGATATACGTTAGAATGAACGTTCGCTGGATAAACATTAGAAAGAACGTTCCCAAAATAAACGTTAAAGAACGTTCCCAGGATAAACATTAGAAAGAACGTTCCCAGGATCAACGTCAGAAAGAACATTCCAAGGATAAACGTTAAAGAACGTTCCTAGGATATGCTTTAGAATGAACGTTCCCAGGATAAACATTAGAAAGAACGGTCCCAGGATAAACGTTAGAAAGAACGTTCCCAGGATAAACGTTAGAAAGAACGTTCCCAGGATAAACGTTAGAAAAAACGTTCCTAGGATAAACGTTAGAAAGAATGGTCCCAGGATAAACGTTAAAGAAAGTTCCCGGGATAAACGTTTGAAAGAACGTTCCCAGGACAAACGTTAGAAAGACCATTCCGAGGATAAACGTTAGAAAGAACGTTCCCAGGATAAACGTTAGAAAGAACGTTCCCAGGATAAATGTTAGATAGAACGTTCCTAGGATATGCTTTAGAATGAACGTTCCCAGGATAAACATTAGAAAGAACGGTCCCAGGATAAACGTTAGAAAGAACTTTCCCAGGATAAACGTTTGAAAGAACGTTCCCAGGATAAACGTTAGAATGAACGTTCCCAGGATAAACGTTAGAAAGAACGTTCCCAGGATAAACGTTAGAAAGAACGTTCCTAGGAAAAACGTTACAAAGAATGGTCCCAGGATAAACGTTAAAGAAAGTTCCCGGGATAAACGTTTGAAAGAACGTTCCCAGGATAAATGTTAGAAAGAACGTTCCTAGGATAAACGTTACAAAGAATGGTCCCAGGATAAACGTTAGAAAGAACGTTCCCAGGATAAACGTTAGAAAGAACGTTCCCAGGATAAACGTTAGAAAAAACGTTCCTAGGATAAACGTTAGAAAGAATGGTCCCAGGATAAACGTTAAAGAAAGTTCCCGGGATAAACGTTTGAAAGAACGTTCCCAGGACAAACGTTAGAAAGACCATTCCCAGGATAAACGTTAGAAAGAACGTTCCCAGGATAAACGTTAGAAAGAACGTTCCCAGGATAAATGTTAGATAGAACGTTCCTAGGATATGCTTTAGAATGAACGTTCCCAGGATAAACATTAGAAAGAACGGTCCCAGGATAAACGTTAGAAAGAACGTTCCCAGGATAAACGTTTGAAAGAACGTTCCCAGGATAAACGTTAGAATGAACGTTCCCAGGATAAACGTTAGAAAGAACGTTCCCAGGATAAACGTTAGAAAGAACGTTCCTAGGAAAAACGTTACAAAGAATGGTCCCAGGATAAACGTTAAAGAAAGTTCCCGGGATAAACGTTTGAAAGAACGTTCCCAGGATAAACGTTAGAAAGAACGTTCCTAGGATAAACGTTACAAAGAATGGTCCCAGGATAAACGTTAAAGAAAGTTCCCGGGATAAACGTTAGAAAGAACGTTCCCAGGATAAACGTTAGAAAGAACGTTCCCAAGATAAATGTTAGATAGAATGTTCCCAGGATAAACATTAGAAAGAACGGTCCCAGGATAAACGTTAGAAAGAACGTTCCCAGGATAAACGTTAGAAAGAACGTTCCCAGGATAAACGTTAGAAAGAACGTTCCCAGTAAATACGTTAGAAAGAATGGTCCCAGGATAAACGTTAAAGAAAGTTCCCGGGATAAACGTTTGAAAGAACGTTCCCAGGACAAACGTTAGAAAGATCATTCCCAGGATAAACGTTAGAAAGAACGTTCCCCGAATAAATGTTAAAGAACGTTCCCAGGATGGATATTAAAAAGAACGTTCCCAGGATAAATGTTAGAAAGAACGTTCCCAGGATAAACGTTAAAGAACGTTCCCAGGATATACGTTAGAATGAACGTTCCCTGGATAAACATTAGAAAGAACGTTCCCAGAATAAACGTTAAAGAACGTTCCCAGGATAAACATTAGAAAGAACGTTCCCAGGATAAACATTAAAGAACGTTCCCAGGATAAACATTAGAAAGAACGTTCCCAGGATAAACATTAGAAAGAACGTTCCCAGGATAAAAGTTAGAAAGAACGTTCCCAGGATAAACATTAAAGAACGTTCCCAAGATATACGTTAGAATGAACGTTCTCAGGATAAACATTAGAAAGAACGTTCCTAGGATAAATGTTAGAAAGAACGTTCCCGGGATAAACCTTAGGAAGAACGTTTCCAGGATAAACGTTAGAAAGAACGTTCCCAGGATAAACGTTAGAAAGAACCTTCCCAGGATAAACGTTAAAAAGAACGTCCCCAGGATAAACGTTAGAAAGAAGGGTCCCAGGATAAACGTTAAAGAAAGTTCCCGGGATAAACGTTAGAAAGAATGTTCCCAGAATAAACATTAGAAAGAACGGTCCCAGGATAAACGTTAGAAAGAACCTTCCCAGGATAAACGTTAAAAAGAACGTCCCCAGGATAAACGTTAGAAAGAAGGGTCCCAGGATAAACGTTAAAGAAAGTTCCCGGGATAAACATTAGAAAGAAGGTTCCCAGGATAAACGTTAGAAACAACGTTCCCAGGATAAACGTTAGAAAGAACGTTCTTAGGATAAACGTTATAAAGAATGGTCCCAGGATAAACGTTAGAAAGAACGTTCCCGGGATAAACCTTAGGAAGAACGTTTCCAGGATAAACGTTAGAAAGAACGTTCCCAGGATAAACGTTAGAAAGAACGTTCCCGGGATAAACGTTAGAAAGAACATTCCCTGGATAAACGTTAGAAAGAACATTCCCTGGATAAACGTTAGAACGAACGTCCCCAGGATAAACGTTAGAACGAACGTCCCCGGGATAAACGTTAGAACGAACGTCCCCAGGATAAATGTTAGAACGAACGTCCCCAGGATAAACGTTAGAACGAACGTCCCCAGGATAAACGTTTGAAAGAACTTTCCCATGATAAACATTAGAGAGAACGTTCCCAGGATAAACGTTAGAAAGAACGTTCCCATGATAAACAATAGAGGGAACGTTCCCAGGATAAACATTAGAAAGAACGGTCCCAGGATAAACATTAGAAAGAACGTTCCCAGGATAAACATTAGAAAGAACATTCCCAGGATAAACGCTAAAAAAGCGTTCCCAGGATAAACGTTAGAAAGAACGTCCCCAGGATAAACGTTAGAAAGAACGTTCCCAGGATAAATGTTAGAAAGAACGTTCCCAGGATAAACATTAGAAAGAACATTCCCAGGATAAACGCTAAAAAAGCGTTCCCAGGATAAACCTTAGGAAGAACGTTTCCAGGATAAACGTTATAAAGAGCGTTCCCAGGATAAACATTAGAAAGAACGTTCCAAGGATAAGCGTTAAAGAATGTTCCCAGGATAAACGTTAGAAAGAACATTTCCAGGATAAACGTTAGAAAAAACGTTCCCAGGATAAATGTTAGAAAGAACGTTCCCAGGATAAAAGTTAGAAAGAACGTTCCCAGGATAAACGTTAGAAAGAACGTTCAGAGGATAAACGTTAGAAAGAACGTTCAGAGGATAAACGTTAGAAAGAACGTTCAGAGGATAAACGTTAGAAAGAACTTTCCCAGGATAAACGTTAGAAAGAACGTTCCCAGGACAAACGTCAGAAAGAACGTTCCCAGGACAAACCTCAGAAAGAACATTCCCGGGATAAACGTCAGCAAGAACGTTCCCAGGATAAACGTTAGAAAGAACGTTTCCAGGATAAACGTTAGAAAGAACGTTCCTAGGATAAACGTTAGAAAGAACGTTCCCAGGATAAACGTCAGAAAGAACGTTCCCAGGATAAACGTTAGAAAGAACATTCCCAGGATAAACATTAGGAAGAACGTTCCCAGAATAAACGTTAAAGAACGTTCCCAGAATAAACGTTAAAGAACGTTCCCAAGATAAACATTAGAAAGAACGTTCCCAGGATAAACGTTAGAAAGAACGTTCCCAGGATAAACGTTAGAAATTCCCAGGATAAACGTTAGAAAGAACGTTCCCAGGATAAACGTTAGAAAGATCTTTCCCAGGATAAACATTAGAAAGAACGTTCCCAGGACAAACGTTAGAAAGAACATTCCCAAGAAAAAACGTTAGAAAGAACTTATCGTAATGGTATATGTCTCAATTTAAGTGACGAATTCTGCTCTCTCTCTCTCTCTCTCTCTCTCTCTCTCTCTCTCTCTCTCTGTCTCTGCAGGAATTCCCCGTAGCCAATATCGGCCGAATCGACTTCAATCGAAATTGAATTTCAAGGTTCTTTTATATTCCGGATTGAGTTATTACAGATATTGGAAAATGTTCCCTCCCGGCCGGTATTAGTCGTCGTAACTTTGGTTTCTGTCTCTCTCTTTCGTGATCTACCTCTCCCGAATCCGGCGCTGGTAAGACTTTGTGTTATCAGGAGCTAAAATTAGGACATGCTGGTAAAATATATATCTAGTATCAATTCGAAAAAAGATAAGAGAGATTATTCGAACTTGTAGCAAGTGTTTTTATGCTGAACTGGCTGAAATAAGTCTATATAGTAATTTGTGTTATCAGGAGCTAAAATTAGGACATGCTGGTAAAATATATGCTATCAATTCGAAAAAGAAAGATAAGAGAGATTATTCGAACTTGCAGCCAAATTTTTAGTAATAAAGAAAAAATAACGATGAGATTATTCGAA
>NC_090732.1:174762392-174764892 GCF_036898095.1 Palaemon carinicauda | reverse complement strand
TACACTCACTTCATAAACTCCGAAAAATAATTATCAAGTTTTGAACTTTCAAGAGTGAAGCTTGAGTGAAGTTTAGTCTGGAGGAAGTTTGTTCTTGAACAAGAACTTCATTGTTTAATTTTCTTAATATTTTTAATATGTTATGAAGGTGTCTACCATGCGATGTAGTCGGGTGTCAAAAAAGGCTTTTAGGAGGAAGTAATTTTTGTGAGAAAATTTTGGATGGAGGTTAGATAAAGATGTAAATAAACATATACAATACAAGAGAGGTACCCATTAGAGCGCAGACCTCCGCCATGGCACCTTTATTTCTCGACCTTTTGCTCGATCCTGACCTTGACCTTTGACCTGAACATGTAATAATTGTTTTTTTTTTTTTATCGCGGATATTTCACCATGGATGAGAAATGAATAACGAATTAGAGGGGATGAATGGGAAATGAATAACTAGAGGGGCTTTCATTATAGCGCAGACCTCCGCCGTGGCAGCTTATTTCTCGACCTTTTGCTCGATTCAGACCTTGACCTTTGACCTTAACATTTAATAATTGTTTTTTATGGCAGCTATTTCACTATGGATGAAAAATGAATAACGAACTAGAGGGGATGGATGGGAAATGAATAACTAGAGGGGCTTTCAGTAGAGCGCAGACCTCCGCTGTGGCAGCTTATTTCTCGACATTTTGCTCAATTCAGACCTTGACCTTTGACCTTAACATATATTAATTGGCGTTGATTTTCATACATTCGAATACGAACCAAGTTTGAAGTCTCTATGACAACGATGTCCAAACTTATGCTGATTACGTCAATTTTACATTTCGCTTTACCGTGACCTTGACCTTTGACCTTGACCTGGGCTATTTTTCCTTGTTTAAGGCCTTGGGCTTATAGCATCCTGTTTTTCCAACTATGGGTTAAAGGTTTAAATGCCACTCATGAATGGCAGAGACAAGGGACAACATTGCTCTATCGAGCAGAACAATGCCCCAGAGCCTGACCATATATACATATGGCGAGCGCCCAATCCCCCTCTCTACCCAGGCTAGGACCAAGGAATGCCAGGTAATGGCTGCTGATGACTCGGCAGACTGACGTATAGACTCCCCCAAACCCCCCCATCCTTAGCTCATAAGGATGGTGAGGTTACAGCAACCAAAGAAACTAACTAGTTTGAGCCTGACTCGAGCCCCAGTTTGGCATTCACCAACCACAGACGTTACCACATCGGCCACCACTAATCTTTTATAATAATAATAATAATAATAATAATAAAAATAATAATAATAATAATAATAATGCCATCAAATATACGATATGCTCGTGATCCTAATGCAAGCAATTGAATCTGGTGTTTGTGTCAGTGGAACTTTGAAAGTTGCTCAGACACTTGCTATTTATCATATAAGGAGAGATTTCGCCTGGTAATAACATATAAATAAACTATTATAACAACAATACATATATATATATATATATATATATATATATATATACAGTATATATATACAGTATATATATACAGTATATATATATATATAATATATATATATATATATATATATATATATATACAGTATATATATATATATATATATATATATATATATATATATATATATATATATATATATATATATATATATATACAGTATATATATATATATATATATATATATACAGTATATATATATATATATATATATATATATATACAGTATATATATATAGATATGTATATATATATATATATATATATATATATATTTATTTATATATACCAAATGCAACCATCTTTATCCCACTACAGGACAAAGGCCTCAGCTATGTCAATTCATGCCAGGGGTTTACATATCAAGTCACACACTTGCTCTTTATCATATAAGGAGAGATTACGCCTGGTAATAACATATAAATAAACTATTAAAAACAACAGTACAAAAAATATATATACGAAGGAAACTTATTCCAGGATAAATATACATCTCAACCTTCGTATTTGTTCAGGAAACCCAATGTTTTCTTTGTATGTAGCCGTTGAAAAAGATACGAAAAAGAGCCTCGGCTTTGCCGCTATGAAAACCAGCCTTGGGGAACTGCCCAAATATGACAAATATTTTTATCCCCGGACTGGGAATAGAAAAAAAAAAAATGAACTAACTGTGCCCGGCGTTCTCCCTTGGCCATTGCTATTCATTCCATATGAATGCTTCGACAAACAAAAGTTGTAGTACAGTACTAATGGGAGGGAAAAAATAGCAGCTGAAGAGAAAACTGAAGTTAATATTATTATTATTACCTCCGCCAACGAAGTTGATGTGAGGTTATGTTTTACCCCCTGTTTGTGTGTGTATTTCTTTGTACCTCCGCCAACAAAGTTGAAAGGAGGTTATGTTTTACCACCTGTTTGTGTGTGTGCGTGTGTTTGTGTTTGTACCTGCGCCAACGAAGTTGAAAGGTGGTTATGTTTTACCCCCTGTTTGTGTGTGTATTTCTTTGT
>NC_090732.1:174746659-174751892 GCF_036898095.1 Palaemon carinicauda | reverse complement strand
AGTTTAAGATTGAGAGATGTCGATATTGGTTTAAGATTTCGTGTCTGAGAGATATTGCTCTTAGTTTTAAGATTGAGAGATGTCGATATTGGTTTAAGATTTCGTGTCTGAGAGATATTGCTCTTAGTTTAAGATTGAGAGATGTCGATATTGGTTTAAGATTTCGTGTCTGAGAGATATTGCTCTTAGTTTAAGATTGAGAGATGTCGATATTGGTTTAAGATTTCGTGTCTGAGAGATATTGCTCTTAGTTTAAGATTGAGAGATGTCGATATTGGTTTAGATTTCGTGTCTGAGAGATATTGCTCTTAGTTTAAGATTGAGAGATGTCGATATTGGTTTAAGATTTCGTGTCTGAGAGATATTGCTCTTAGTTTAAGATTGAGAGATGTCGATATTGGTTTAAGATTTCGTGTCTGAGAGATATTGCTCTTAGTTTAAGATTGAGAGATGTCGATATTGGTTAAAGATTTCGTTGTCTGAGAGATATTGCTCTTAGTTTAAGATTGAGAGATGTCGATATTGGTTTAAGATTTCGTGTCTGAGAGATATTGCTCTTAGTTTAAGATTGAGAGATGTCGATATTGGTTTAAGAATTCGTGTCTGAGAGATATTGCTCTTAGTTTAAGATTGAGAGATGTCGATATTGGTTTAAGATTTTCGTATCTGAGAGATATGATAGTAGTTTAAGATTGAGAGATGTCAATATTGGTTTAAGAATTCATGTCTGACAGATATTGATATTAGTTTTAAGTTTGAGAGATGTCGATGTTGGTTTAAGGTTTCGTGTCTGAGAGATATTGATCTTAGTTTAAAGATTGAGAGATGTCGATATTGGTTTTAACATTTCGTGTCTGAGAAGTATTGATATTAGTTTAAGTATGAGATATGTTGATGTTGGTTTAAGATTCCGTATCTGAGATATCAATATTAGTTTAAAGGTTCCTATCTGAGAGTTGTCGACATTGTTTTAAGATAATGTCGTATTAGAAAGATGTCGACATTGTTTTAAGATATGTCATATCTGAAAGATGTTGACATTGTTTTAAGCTATGTCGTATCTGAAAGATGTCGATATTTCTTCAAGAATTCATATCTGAGAGATGTCGACATTGTTTTAAGATATGACGTATCTGAGAGATGTCGATATTGGTTTAATATACTGTTGTCTATATGAGATGTGTATATGGTTTTAAGATTTCGTATCTGAGATATTTTATATATCGGTTTAAGATTTCTTTATCAGGATGTCGATATTGAAGATTTCGTATCTTAAGCCCTGTCCACACGATCGAGCATGCCCGACGGGCAAACAGTGATACCAGACCACAATAGTTATTAAGAATGAAGGTTAATGACGTCAGAAGCGGGAAAACCACTGACGGGGATCTGGCATCATATAGTGTTTGCCAGATCCCTGCCTTTAGTTTTCCCGCTTCTGACGTCATCAACCCTCATTTTCACTAACTGTTGTGGCCTGGTATCACTGTTTGCCCGTCGGGCATGCTCGAATCGTGTGGACAGGGCTTTAGAGAGATCGATATTGGTTTTAAGATTTCCTATGTGAGGTCTGCGCTACTGAGTGCCCATCTAGTTTTTTTATGAAATATTAAATACATGAAATATATTTGGAAGTAAATGAAATTAAAATTCTTCACATTTGATTAAATTTCGAGAAACTGTTTGAAAGAAGGTACGTTTGATTTAGATAATTGATGAAATTTCAATTTTATTCATGATATAGTAGCCTCGTCCTACCGAAGATATATTCAAAATTGTAGGATCTTTTTTGAGTTATAATATTTTTTACATGAAAAAAATATGCAATATTTTTACAGGAAATGTTATTTATTTCTTGGAAGTTTTATAAATCTAAACATAAAAGCTGCTATATTTCTATAACAATATTTCAAGCTGAATGAATAAGACAAGTTAATTTTTTTCACATGTAAGGTTAATAAAAAATTATTTACATGAAATGTTAATAATTAATTTCACTAAACATATTTTTACATGAAATGGTTACTAATTTGTAAGAGGCCTTTTAACTGTAAAATATTCAAAATATTATATTTTCTATAATACTATTTCAAGTAAAATAAATAAGTAGTAGTTATATATTTTACATGAAATGTCACTAAAAAGTTTTTACATAAAATATTACTTATATGAAAGAGATCTTACAAGTATAAAAATATACAAAATACTATATTTTCTATAACACTATTTTAAGCATAATGAATTATTAGTTATATTTTTTACATGAAATGTCACTAAACATTTTTTTACATGAAATGCTACTAAATTTTTTTTACATGAAATGTTACTAATTTGAGAGAGGCCTTATAAGTGTAGAATATAAAAAATACTATATTTTACAAAACACTATTTCAGGGCAAAAGAATAAAACACAAAAAGACACACAACTCAGACTAAGTTAAGCCATTGAGTTCGGTTTCTTCAGCTACTCTAATTTCCTAATGAATTTCTGAAAAAAAAAGAAAGTAAAAGGAGAAAAAACACTCGGCATTTGCAATTTGCTTTCTCTTCTGGAGTTTAGGTGACGTCTCCTTCCAAGTTTGGGACAAAAGTTTAGCTTTTATAGCGTCATGTAACCGCGAAGTTTGATGCAAGGTATTTTGTCCCCGTGGGTGTCACGGTCGATTTTTTTTGGGGGGAAGAGTCCCATTTCTCTCTCATCTCTCTCTCTCTCTCTCTCTCTCTCTCTCTCTCTCTCTCTTATTATATTAAGATAACTTTTCTGGGAACTCGTTCTCTCTCTCTCTCTCCTCTCTCTCTCTCTCTCTCTCTCATATTAAGACGACTTTTGTGGTCCCATTGTATTCTCCTCTCTCTATCTCTCATCAATAGAGACGAGAGAGAGAGAGAGAGAGGAGAGAGAGAGGAGAGGGAGATGAGAGAGAGAGAGAGAGAGAGAGAAGAGAGAGAGAGAGAGAGAGAGAGAGACCTAACCAAAAAAAGTTGTCTTCATGTGATGAGAGAGAGAGAGAGACTGAATAAAATGAGACTAACAAAAAAGTTGTCTTCATGTGATGAGAGAGAGAGAGAGAGAGAGAGAGAGAGAGAGATTTGATGGAAGTTTAATTTCTTTTCATTCCTCCAACAGACTTGTTTTCTTTTTATTGTTTTTCTTCAGGTTTTATTTTGATGGAAGTTTCATTACTTTAAATTTCTTGCAGACCGCTTGCTTTCCGTTTATTGTTTTATACAGGGTTTAGTTTTTTTGTTTTTAATTCCCATCTTTGCAGTGTGTTTTATTTGTCTTTTTCTATAAATATAATGTCTCCTTTTTTAGTTATTTCCTTCTTTTTTACTTATTTTTTTCAGGCTTTTTGCTCTCTGTTTTATTGTTTTATACAGGGTTTAGTTTTTTTAAAGTTTTATTTCACAGCCTTGCAGTGTGTTTTATTTGTCTTTTTTTTTTTTAATATAAGGTCTCCATTTTTAATTATTTCCTTCATTTTTACTTAATTTCTTCCAGGCTTCTTGCTTTCCGTTTTATTGTTTTATACAGGGTTTAGTTTTTTTTTTTCCTTTTAATTTCACATCTTTGCAGTGTGTGTTGTATTTGTCTTTTTCTATAAATACAAGTCTACATTTTTAGTTATTTCCTTCAATTCTACTTAATTTCTTCCAGGCTTCTTGCTTTCTGTTTTATTGTTTTATACAGGGTTTAGTTTTTTCGTTTTTATTTCACATCCTTGCAGTGTGTTTTATTTGTCTTTTTCTATAAATATAATGTCTCCTTTTTTAGTTATTTCCTTCATTTTTACTTAATTTCTTCTAGGCTTCTTGCTTTCTGTTTTATTGTCTTATACAGAGTTTATTTTTTTTTCGTTTTTATTCCACTTCTTTGCAGTGTATTTTATTTGTCTTTTTCTATAAATATAGGTCTCCATTTTTAATTATATTCTTCATTTTTACTTTTTTTCCCGTTATTGTCTCCATCTTTGTCTTTTATAATGTTTCCCTTTTTAGTTATTTCCTTCATTTTTACTTTTTTTCTATTGTCTTTTTCTAGAATCGTTTTCCCATCATTATTTCTTAATTTCATTTATTGTCTTTCACTTTTTTAACCATTTTCTTAATTCTTACGCCTTTCTTCTACTGCTTATTTCTAGTATCTTTTATTTCAGTTCGTCATTTCCAGTATTTCATTTACTGTCTTTGCATTTTTAACCATTCCCTTTATTCTTATTTCTATTTTCTGCTGTCCATTTCTTTTATCTTTTCTTTCTCATCTTCATTTTCATCATTTCATTTACTGTCATCCACATTTTTAACCATTTTCTTAATGTTTACGTCTTTCTTTTATTTTTTAAATCTAGTATCTCTTTCTTCATCTTCATTATTTCCATCATTTCATTTACTGTCTTCCACATTTTTAACCATTCCCTTCATTTTCACTCCTATCTTCTACTGTCCTCTTTTGCTGTTCATACGTTTTATCTTTTTTTCCCATTTTCTCCGTCATTTCATTTACTGTCTTCATAATTTATATCTATTTCTTCATTTTTACGTCTTTCTTTTAGTCTATCTCTATTATCTTTTCTTTCCCTTCATCTCCATCATTTTTATTTACTGTATCCTTTATTTTACTTTATCTTTTATTGTCTATTTCCTTTATCTTTTCTCTCCCTTCTTCGTCTCCATCATTTTCCTTTACTGCCTCCCTTCAATTTTACTACTTTCTTTTAATGTCTATTAAAAGAAAATGTTTTTATGTTGAAAAGGCTGGCATAAGACTTTTTGTAACCTGAATATGAATTATCTGTTTTAATGTTAATATTTTTTTTAATTATTTATTTCAATTCTTCATTACTTCTTATACCGTTTATTTATTTCCTCGTTTCCTTTCCTCACTGGGCTATTTTTCCCTGTTGGAGCCCTTGAGCACATAGCATCTTGTTTCCAACTAGGGTTGTAGCTTGGCTAATAATAATAATAATAATAATTAATAATAATAATAATAATAATAATAATAATAATAATAATAATTATATTTATTGTAATTATAATAACAATAATAATAATAATAATAATAATGATAATAATAATAATTATAATTATTATATTTATTATAATTATAATAATAATAATGATAATAATAATAATAATAATAATAGTAATTTTTTTTTTATCTTTTCTTTCCTTTCATCATCTCCTTCATTTCGTTTACTGTCTCCCATCATTTTTACTTCTTTCTTATACT
>NC_090732.1:174726659-174736659 GCF_036898095.1 Palaemon carinicauda | reverse complement strand
GTTAATTCTAACACTTGTGAATTCTCCACCATTAGCTTTTAAGTAATAATTTTTGTCTGTTTCTTCTTCAATTGCAGAAGAAAATGACTTAATGAGAAAGTTTTTTTTTTATTTTTTTTTTTTTTTTTTTTTTTTTTTTTTTTTTTTTAAGATTTTATGTGATCAATCTATTCTGAAGAAGTTTTTAAAGGCTTATACAGAAAGTCATTTATGATGTTCTGCCATCAATCTATTCTGAATAAGTTTTAAGGCTTTATTCTGAAGAAATGTTTTAAGGCTTATTGGGAATGTCTTTTATTCTGAAGAAATGTTTTAAGGCTTATTGAGAATGTCTTTTATTCTGAAGAAATGTTTTAAGGCTTATTGAGATGTCTTTTATTCTGAAGTGTTTTAAGGCTTATTGAGAATGTCTTTTATTCTGAGGAAATGTTTTAAGGCTTAAGGAGGATGCCTTTTATTCTGAAGAAGTGTTTTAAGGCTTATTAAGAATGTCTTTTATTCTGAAGTGTTTTAATACTTATAGAGAATGTCTTTGATTCTGAAGTATTTTAAGGCTTATTGAGAATGTCTTTTATTCTGAAGTGTTTTAAGGCTTATGGAGAATGTCTTTTATTCTGATGAAGTGTTTAAGTCTTATTGAAAAAGTCTTTTATGATTTTCTATGATCAATCTATTCTGGTGAAGTATTTTAAGGCTTATACAGAAAGTCTTTTATAATGTTCTGCGAACAATCTATTCTGAAGAAGTGTTTTAAGGCTTATTGAGAAAGTCTTTTAGGATTTGCTATGATCAATCTATTCTGATGAAGTGTTGTAAGTTTTATTGAGGAAGTCTTTTAAGGTTTCTGGTGTTCAATGTATTCTGAATAAGTGTTTTAAAACAAAATAATAATAATCTTCATCATCATCATCATCTCATCGGCTACTGACGCAAAGGGCCTCAGTGAGATTTCGTCTGTCGTCTCTATCTTGAGCTTTTAAATCAATAATTCTCCATTCATCATCTCCCACTTCACGCTTCATAGTCCTCAGCCTTGTTACCCTGGGACTTCCAATTCATCTAGTGTCTTGTGGAGTCCATTTGAATGTTTTGTGAACTAGTCTCTCTTGGGGAGTGCGAAGAGCATGCCCAAACCATGTCCATCTACCCCTCACTATGATCTCGTCCATTTATGACTCTCGAGTAATCTCTCTTATAGTTTCATTTCTAACCCTTTTTTATAATAGTAATTATAATAATAATTTTCTGTGTCCTGTCTTTTTCGTGATATTTAGAATAAATTGGTTTATTACAAAACAGACAATATTATTCCTCGGATAAAAAATCAAGTTAGTTTAAGTAATTATCTGAACTTCATTAATAGTTAAACTCCTACCTATATCAAGTAAATATCCAGTTCATAAACAACCTTTCTATAATGTGATGAGAATAAGTAGTTTTTATTGTTATACATTGAACAAAATCAATATTGAAACTATTAGATAGTGTTTTAGAGCAATAATTAACAAATTCAATTAGTAGCAATGTGGAATTTAATACCTTGTAAGGGTAGAAGAGACTCTTTAGCTATGGTAAGCAGCTCTTCTAGGAGAAGGACACCCCAAAATAAACCATTGTTATCTAGTCTTGGGTAGTGCCATAGCCTCTGCACCATGGTCTTCCACTGTCTTGGGTTAGAGTTCTCTTGCTTGAGGGTACACTCGGGCACACTATTCTATCTCATTTCTCTTCCTCTTGTTTTGTTAAAGTGTTCATAGTTTATATAAGAAATATTTATTTAAATGTTACTATTCTTAAAATATTTAATTTTTTCTTGTTTACTTTCCTCACTGGGCTATTTTCCCTGTTGGGGCCCCTGGGCTTATAGCATCCTGCTTTTCCAACTAGGGTTGTAACTTAACAAACTATAATAATAATATAGCAATACTCAACAAATTCAGTTATAAGCAATGTGGAATTTAGGAATTTAATGTACAATTGAACACAGAAATTCCTAGTACGTCTCACTCTGAGGAAATGCACACTTGTCACACCATTACTGCGCGGCGAGTAACCAAATAGCTTGAACAGGGATAGATATCAGTGGTGGGTTGATTAAAATAGGAACTCGTCGCGCAGTAGAGGTGTGACCGGGTACACTTTTTCAGAGCGAAGTGTGCCAGGAATTCGTGTCCAAATATATATTAGATTCCTAAATTTCATATTTTTAATAACTGAATTTGGTAAATATTGCTCTAAAACAATTTCTAATAGTCTTGATATTAATTTTGTTGGACATATAACTATGAAAATACATATTTTCATCATATTATAGATAAGATGTCTCGCATATCTTTCAACCAGATTAAAATCACTATAGATATCAATTTTTTAATATATTTTGATAAAATTTTTTCCATGACCATTTTCAATTTTTGACCTTACAAAACATAACATCAAATTTTCAATATCTTGTCATAAAATTCCCCCAATGACCCTTATTAATTTTTGACCTCGCAAAAAAAAAACATAAATCTAACCCCTGGGTCACGTGACCATCTATTATAGAAATTATAATTTTTTTCATATTCTGTCATAAAATATCCCCCATGACCCTTTTTTTAATTTTTTGACCTCACAAAACAATACATCAATTCAACCCCCATGTCACGTGACCACCAAATATAGAAATTATCAGTTTTATAATATCTTGTAATAAAATTTCCCCCATGACCCTTTTTAATCTTTGACCTCACAAAACATAACATCCACTTTTTAATGTCTTGTTATAAACTTAACCCCATGACCCTTTTTAATCTTTGACCTCACTAAACAACATAACATCAACTTTTTAATTTATGACTTCACAAAACATAACATCAACTTTTTAATTTATGACTTCACAAAACATAACATCAACTTTTTAATTTATGACTTCACAAACATAACATCAACTTTTTAATTTATGACTTCACAAAACATAACATCAACTTTTTAATATCCTGTTATAAACTTAACCCTATGACCCTTTTTAATCTTTGACCTCGCAAAACCTATCATCAATTTACCCCCCCCCCCCTGGTCACGTGACCACGTAATATAGAAATTGTCGTTTTTTTTTTAATATCTTTTGATAACATTTTTCCAATGACCCTTTTTAATTTTTGACCTCACAAAACATAACATCAATTTACCCCTGACCACTCAATATAGAAATTATAATTTTTTTTATATTTTGTCTTAAAATTTCCCTCATGACCCTTTATAATTTTTTGACCTCACAAAACATATCAATTTACCCCCTCCCCTTTCCCCCCTCCCCATGTCACGTGACTACCCTTCAACCAGAGGATCAGACGCAGTATTAGCAAGACAGTCGAGGGACCCAGCCAGCAAATTTAGAGTGTCGACATGCATATGCAAACGACCCATTCCGGCGAAATCGCCAAAGAAGCCAATCACAGAAACGTTCAGTAATGTTCACTGACGGGGCCCCCGAGTGCTGTTACTCTTGAATCTCAAAGGTATGCAAATGTATGATGTTTTAGAGACGGTAAAAAAAGGGCCTTTTCATGCATAGCAAGTTAGCGAGGCGTTGAGGGTCAACGCACGCATGCGTAGAGAACAGGAGGGGAAAAATGGATAAAAATTAGAGCAAAGTCGCCGTGACAAATCTCTTTGGACTAAAGGAAAATTCAGCTGGAATTAGGTCTTTTCATCCCAGATGAAAAGAGGCTGAGAACAACAAAAGGTTATGGAACGTAGGGCGATCACATCCAACGGGGCTTGGTTTAACCAGCCGTGTAAAATGCGCTCGTAAACCATTTGGATTTTACTCCTGCAATGACCTGGGCTGCATGTAGATGGCGCTGCTTGTACTGGTAAAAGGGCTGTGCTCCCTGATGGAAATGCTTGAGGAGAGCAATCTTAATTTGTAGCCTTATGCAAGTGACTTTGGCTGCATATAGATGGCGTTGGCTGTACTGGAAGTGTTTGTCCTCCTGATGGAAATGCATGAAGTTGAAGGTTATCTCGCCTTACGAGAACAGTCTTATTTTGTAAACCTATATAAGTGACTTTGGCTGTACATAGATGGCGCTGAGTGTACTGGAGGTGTTTGTCCTCCTGATGGAAATGCTTGAGGAGAGCAATCTTAATTTGTACCCTTATGCAAGTGACTTTGGCTGCATATAGATGGCGCTGAATGTCCTGAAAGTGTTTGGTCTCCTGATGGAAATGCTTTAAATTCAAGGCTATCTCATATTACGAGAACAATCTTAATTTGTAACCATATGCAAGTGACTTTGGCTGCACATAGATGGCGCTGGATGTAATGGAAGTGTTTGTCCTCTTAATTTATAACCATATACAAGTGACTTTGTCTGCATATAGATGGCACTGCGTGTACTGGAAGTCTTTGTGCACCTGATGGAAATGCTTGAAGTTCAAGGCTATCTCATATTACGAGAAAAATCTTAATTTATGACCATATGGTAGTGACTTTGGCTGCACATAGATGGCGCTGGGTGTACTGGAGGTGTTTGGTCTCCTGATGGAAATGCATGAAGTTGAAGGTTATCTCGCCTTACGAGAACAGTCTTATTTTGTAAACCTATATAAGTGACTTTGGCTGCACATAGATGGCGCTGAGTGTACTGGAAGTGTTTGTCCTCCTGATGGAAATGCTTGAGGAGAGCAATCTTAATTTGTAACCATATGCAAGTGACTTTAGCTGCATATAGATGGCGTTGGCTGTACCGGAAGTGTTTGGACTCCTGATGGAAATGCTTTAACTTCAAGGATATCTCATATTACGAAAACAATCTTAATTTGTAACCATATGCAAGTAACTTTGGCTGCATGTAGATGGCGCTAGGTGTACTGGAAGTATTAGGCCTCCTGATGGAAATGCTTGAAGTTCAGGGTTATCTCATGCTACGAGAACAGTCTTATTTTGTAACCATATGGTAGTGACTTTGGCTGCACATAGATGGCGCAGGGTGTACTGGAAGTATTAGGCCGCCTGATGGAAATGCTAGAAGTTCAAAGTTATCTCCCATTACAAGAACAGTCTTACTCTGTAACCATATGCAAAGGACATTTATATCTTTGGAAACAAAGAGTGTAGAGCCAATTTCACTCTCGCAAATATTAGCCTCGCGAGAAATGATTAAGAGGCGGACATCTAAATGCTGAAGTCTCATTGCGAATGGAAAGGTCAGAAGGGTTTTTTTTTTTTTAAGCGAGGCTTTCATTGCATACAGATGTGCCAAGGAAATTGAAGCAGGCTATTACGAACAGAATGGAGGCAGATGACGTTTTATTGGTTAAAAAAAGAAGAAAAAAAACAGCAAGGTTATATGAGAGTTGTAAACAAATGAGAGATAAAATTTTATATCCTTTAATAATACGGCAAGGTTATGTGAGTTGTAAATAGATGAGAGATAATATTTTATACATTTTATGATAATTACAGACTTCCTGCTTTTTACTCACTTTTAGTTATTAGCAGATAAGAGATCATATTTTATAAATATTCTTAATAATTACAGACTTCCAGCTTTTTATTCACACTCACTTGGGAGATGAGAAATCATATTTTATGAGTATTCTAAAAAAATTACAAAATTCCTGCTTTTTGTACACACTAACTTAGCAGATAAGAGATCATATTTTATAAATATTCTTAATAATTACAAACTTTCTGTTTTTTATTAAAGACTCAATTAACAGATGAGAGATCATATTTTATAAATATTTTTATTAATTACATACTTCCTGCTTTTTATTTTCAATTACTTAGCAGATAAAAGATCATATTTTATAAATATTTTGAAATAATTACAGACTTCCTGATATTTATTCACATTCACCTTGCAGATAAGAGATATTTTATAAATATCTTAAAATTATTATATACATTTTGCTTTTTATTTACACCCACTTTTTTTCTACATTTATTCCATTCAAATTATTATAGACTTTTTGCTTTTCATTTACACTCACTTTTTTTCTACATTTATTCCATTCAAATTATTATAGACTTTTTGCTTTTCATTTACACCCACTTTTTTTCTACATTTATTCCATTCAAATTATTATAGACTTTTTGCTTTTCATTTACACCCACTTTTTTTCTGTACATTTATTCCATTTCATAACGGGTTTTGACATACCTTTAATCAAGTTTAATCTGGGCGAGAGGATTTGTACAGAAGTAATTTGGGGATTGTTGAATTTCAAATAACTAATCCTTTTATCTGGATTTTTTACTGCGAACGACGTTTCGACAGTTTTAATCTACAATTTTAACTCCCAATTTTCCCTTTCTTTTTGCATTTTGATTATAGTTAGAATAGGTGGATAAGAGTACTGGAATTCTAATTCCAGTTGTATAAGAATGCTGGATTTCCTGTTAGAGTTGTATGAGAATGCTGGATTTCCAGTTCCATAAGATTTCTGGATTTCCAGTTCCAATTGTATAAGGATACTGGATTTCCAGTTCCAGC
The DNA here is from genome assembly GCF_036898095.1 of Palaemon carinicauda. Classification (NCBI taxonomy): domain Eukaryota; kingdom Metazoa; phylum Arthropoda; class Malacostraca; order Decapoda; family Palaemonidae; genus Palaemon; species Palaemon carinicauda. The sequence goes on along the minus strand of NC_090732.1, from coordinate 174,730,171 downwards.
TGTATAAGAATAGTGGGTAACCTTTTCCAGTTGTATAAGAATACTGTATTTTTAGTTCCAGTTGTATAAGAATACTGGATTTCCAGTTCCAGTTGTAGAAGAATACTGGATTTTCAGTTCCAGTTCTAGAAGAATACTGGATTTTCAGTTCCAGTTGTATAAGAATACTGGATTTTCAGTTCCAGTTCTAGAAGAATACTGGATTTTCAGTTCCAGTTGTAGAAGAATACTGGATTTTCAGTTCCAGTTCTAGAAGAATACTGGATTTCCTGTTCCAGTTGTATAAGAATACTGGATTTTCTGCTCCAGTTGTATAAGAATACTGGATTTCCAGTTCCAGTTGTATAAGAATACTGGATTTCCAGATCCAGTTGTAGAAGAATACTGGATTTCCAGTTCCAGTTGTATAAGAATACTGGATTGCCATTTCCAGTTGTATAAAAATACTGGTTTTCCAGTTCCAGATGTATAAGAATACTGGATTTCCAGTTCCAGTTGTAGAAGAATACTGGATTTCCAGTTCCAGTTGTAGAAGAATACTGGATTTCCAGTTCCAGTTGTAGAAGAATACTGGATTTTCAGTTCCAGTTGTAGAAGAATACTGGATTTTCAGTTCCAGTTGTATAAGAATACTGGAATTCTATTTCCAGTTGTATAAGAATACTGGATTTCCAATTCAATTTGTATAAGAATACTGGATTTCCAGTTCCAGTTGTATTAGAAATACTGGATTTTTAGTTCCAATTGTATAAGAATATTTGAATTCTATTTCCAGTTGTATAAGAATACTGGATTTCCAGTTCCAGATGTATAAGAATACTGGATTCTTAGTTCCAGTTGTATAAGAATACTGGATTTTCAGTTCCAGTTGTAAAAGAATTCTGGATTTCTAGTTCCAGTTGTATAAGAATACTGGATTTTCAGTTCCAGTTGTAAAAGAATTCTGGATTTCTAGTTCCAGTTGTATACGAATATTGGATTTCCAGTTCCAGTTGTATAAGAATACTGGATTTCCAGTTCCAGTTGTATAAGCATTCTGGATTTTCTGTTCCAGTTGTATAAGAATACTGGATTTCCAGTTCCAGTTGTACAAGAATACTAGATTTCAAGTTCCAGTTGTAGAAGAATACTGGATTTCCAGTTCCAGTTGTTCCAGTTCCAGTTGTATAAGGATACTGGAATTCCAGTTCCAGTTGTATAAGGATACTGGATTTCCAGTTCCAGCTGTATAAGAATAGTTGATATCCTTTTCCAGTTGTAAAAGAATACTGGATTTCCTGTTCCAGTTGTAAAAGAATTCTGGATTTCCAGTTCCAGTTATGGTGACCTATTGGAAACGTCTCTGCCTGGCGATTGTCGGACTGGAGTTCAAGTTTTTGGGGAAGCCTATAGCTCTACCTGCTAAGTCATGAGCAGCCAGTCCCTTACCCTCCCTGGTGCTAGCTTGGGTAGAGAGGTTGCATGGGTGCTGATCATATGTATATATGGTCAGTGTCTATGGCATTCTCTTGCTAGTGTTTTGTCACTGTCCCTTGCGCCTGCTATTCATGAGAGGCCTTTAAACTTTTAAACTTGTATGAAGTTAATGAGTTAGAAACTAACTTTGATTTTAATAAACTGGTTTTAGAACGAACATTAATTAATATCTTTAATGTAATGCTTCAACTACGGTGAACTTTTGTGTTGATTATCGGCAAAACCCATAAGTAAATTAAACTATGTAATGTAGTTGTCATTACAACTTTATTGAAACAGCTACTATGAACATACAATAACAACAACAAAATGCAGTTATCTCTAGTCAACTGCAGGACAGAGGCCTCAGATATGTCTTGATCATGTCTGGGGTTTGGCCATTTTCATCACAATGCTAGGCACTGTGGACTGGTGAGGGTAGGAAACATTGGTCTGATCGCTCGCAGCAAACCAACCTAGTATTGGTATCCTTGACTAATACAGCTTTGCTGATCATGGGGATACGCAAACTCTTTTACCGCGTTAAATTATTTTACAGGTAATCTAAAGATGCAAAAATGTTTAAAGCTGGGATGGTGATCAGGAGTGTGCTTTTATTATTATTATTATTGATTATTTTTATTATTATTATTATTATTATTATTATATATATGAATATATATGTATATATATTATATATATATGTATATATAATATATATATATATGTATATATATATATATATATATATATATATATATATATATATATATATATATATATATATATATATATATATATATATATATATATATATATATATATATATATATATATATATATATAATATATATATATATATATATGATATATATATATATATATATATATATATATATATATATATATATATATATATATATATATATATATATATGAATATATATATATGAATATATATATATATATATATATATATATATAATATATATATATATATATATATATTATATATAATATATAATATATACATATATATATATATATAATATATAATATATATATATATGATATATATATATATATATATATATATATATATATATATATATATATATATATATATATATATATATCAAGACATCCAAATTGGTTTCTGTTCTGTTCCACTGAGTACCTTTGAAGGAGGGGAGTAGCATCATTAATCATCATATCTTCATTTGTAATAACCCCAAGACGCTGAGATCATTAATCAATTAATATTGTTTGTCACATTAATCAATCGAAAAAGATTATAATATTCGAAGATGATGTTTTGTTTAAGATGGTTATTTTGTTATGGAAAATAAGCCAAGATGTATATTTCAATTTGTTTTCATTATTGATGGAGTAGTGTACCCGAGCTGTCATAAAATGAGGTATATATATTTAGATAGATATGCACACAAACACACACACACACACACACACACGAACAAAGATTCAACCCTTTCCCCCTTCTCCCCCTTTCTTAACTACAACCCGCTGGTTCGGGAATTTGGGGTTCCTCATCTCTCCAGGGTATGACTACTCTCTTTTTCCCTGAAGGGGACAGGATATATATATATATATATATATATATATATATATATATATATATATACATATACATATACATATATATAAATAAACTATATAATATATATATATATATATATATATATATAAATTATATATATATATAAATTATTTATATATATATATATATATATATCTGTATATGTATATATATAAATATATATACATAAATTATGTATACATACATATATACATTATATATACATCTATACATTACATACCTATAATTATCATATATACATATATACATCGTACACACATACACACACACACATATATATGTATATATATATATATATATATATATATATATATATATATATATATATATATATATATATATATATATATATATATATATATATATATAACGTCAGAAATGTTCTCTTCATTTTACAGGGTAGTTGGCTAATACCTTTACAAAACATAAATGGAAACTG
>NC_090732.1:174716659-174719159 GCF_036898095.1 Palaemon carinicauda | reverse complement strand
CTAGTTGGAAAAGCAGGATGCTATAATCCCAAGGGATCTAACAGGGAAAAATAGCCCAGTAAGAAAATAAAAAAAAACGATATGAGAAATAATGAACAATTAAAATAAAATATTTAAAAAACACTAACAGCATCAACAAAGATATTTCATTATTAACTATTAAAAGACTTATCTCAGCCTGTTCAACACAAAACCATTTGCTGCAAGTTTGAGCTTTTGAAGCTCTACCGATTCAACAATGTCTAACAAAATAAGTGTACCAGTAAAAGCTAATTGTCCAAAGGTATGTCTTATTTATACAAATTACTGAAAACATGATAGTTCTAAAGCCGAGATGGGAAACGAATGTTAAAATGAAAGTTTACACTAGATATGTGATTTAAAAAGTTATTAACTTCAATAGTTCTGAATCTGTGAGAGGAAATTGATATTAAAACTGAAGTTTAACCGAGTATATGATTCGGAAAAGTTTGTAAAGTACCTCATAGTGGTTTAGGCATTGGTATAAAGTTTGGAATTATTATTATTATTATCATTATTATTATTATTGTTATTATTATTATTGCTGTTGTTATCATTATTATTATTATTATTATCAATATTGCTGTTATTATTGTCATTATTATTGTTATTTTTATTATTGTTATCATTATTATTATTATTATCATCATTATTATTATTATCATTATTATTACAAGCTAAGCTATAAATCTAGTTGGAAAAGCAAGATACCATAAGCCCAAGGGCTCCAACAGCGAAAAATAGCCCAGTGAGGAAAGGAAACGAGGAAGTAAATAAACTATAAGAGAAGATTAAACAATCAAAATACAATATTTAAAGTGTAGTAACAACATTAAATTAGATCTTTTATATAAACTATAAAAAACATAAAAAAGGAAGATAAATAAGATAGAATAGCATACCCGAGTGTACCCCAAAGCAAGAGAATTCCAATTTTGTAGTTTGAGGTTTTTTGATGGCTATTGAATAGAATATCACATTGAAAATAGATTCTCTTATTAATGGTTGGTGTATAGCGTATGGCCTACCCTTTCAGCATAGGATAGGAAGCTGGGCAGATTGTGAAATATAGGTTATTGAATATTAAAGGCTATTGTCTATTTGAGGTATCAAAGACAGAAAAAAAAGCTCTCCTTTTTTAGATAAACTACTTTATAGTTTAGTTTACCTATCACTGTTGTTATTATTATTATCACTTGCTAAGCTACAACCCTAGTTTGAAAAGCAGGATGCTATAAGCTCAGGGGACCTCCTTAACTACTTAATTGTTTAGTTTATATGTCACTGCTATTATTAATATTATTATTACTTGCTAATCTACAAAAATAGTTGGAAAAGCCGGCTGCTATAATCACTTGGGCTCCAACAGGGAAAATAGCAAAGTGAGGAAAGGAAACAAGGAAGAATTAAATATTTTAAGAACAGTAAAAACTTTAAAATATCTTCTTGATAAGCTATAAAAACTTTTATCAAAACAAGAGGAAGGAAAATAAGATAGAATAGTGTGCCCGAGTGTACCCTCAAGCAAGAGAACTCTAACCCAAGACAGTTGAAGACCATGCTACAGAGACTATGGCACTAACTTAAACTAGAGAATAATGGTTTGATTTCGAGTGTCCTTCTCCTAGAAGAGTTGCTTACCATAGATAAAGAGTCTCTCATTATATTTTACTTCTTTTGTAATTTTTTAATTTCCTTGTTTCCTTTCCTTATTGGGCTATTTTTCCCCGATGTAGCCCTTGGGCTTATAGCATCTTGCTTTTCCTACTAGGGTTGTAGCTTAACTTATAATAATAATAATAATAATAATAATAATAATAATAATAATAATAATAATAATAGAATGCTATTAATTTATAGGTGTATTGTATACGTCAATCTATTCTGGCCAATATGGAAATATTTTTTAATTAAAGGTAAAATCATTTTGATAATTATATATATATATATATATATATATATATATATATATATATATATATATATATATATATATATATATATACAAATGTGTGTGTGTGAATGAGTGAGTGAATGAATGTAAATATCAACCACAATGGCATTTAATAGCAAATTTTACCTTCAAATATGTATATCCACTGGAAATCCATTTATGACAAAAGCTTCTGGGTAGGCAGGGATTCGAACCTATGCCTCTTAGTCGAAACAATGCTAGCAGGGACGCTTGTCAATCGACCTATATATATATAAATTTATATATATATATATATATATATATATATATATATATATATATATATATATATATATATATATATGTGTGTGTGTGTGTGTGTGTGTGTGTGTGTGTAAAGGAAATAAAAAAAAAAGCTACATCCAACTAATGAATAGGCAAAAGTGAATTATTGTATCTCCATCCAAGAAACTTCAAGAACGGTTTCTCGCCAACATCATAATAATAATAATAATAATAATAATAATAATAATAATAATAATAATAATAATAATAATAATAATA
>NC_090732.1:174701659-174711659 GCF_036898095.1 Palaemon carinicauda | reverse complement strand
TGGTTTTTAGTGAGGAGTTCCGGTTTTTTATTATTATTATTATTATTATTATTATTATTATTATTATTATTATTATTATTATTATTATTATCATTATTATTATTTATTTATTTACTTATTTATTTATTTATTTATTGGTTAATCCCAGTATACAGAAAGTGTTGGTTTATAGTATGTGGTTCCGGGTTAATATTATTATTATTTTTTTTCTCATTATTATCATTATTATTATTATCATTATCATTATTATTAATATTATTATTATTATTATTATTATCATTATCATTATCATTATCATTATTATTATTACTAGCTAAACTAAGCTAGTTGAAAAAGCAGGATGTTACATGCCTAAGGGCTCCAACAGGGAAAAACAGCCCAGTGAGAAAAGCAAATATGAAAAGAAATGAATAAAAGATTTCTAACATCAATAACAACCTTAAAATAGATCATGACATATATAAGCTATGAACAGAGACTCACATCAGCCTGTTCAACATAAAAAAAAAAAAAACATTCGCTGTAAGTTAACTGAAAAGTACTTATGAACTTTGAATGTATTCATTGACATGTTTGTAACGCGAACAGTTCATTTCAACATTCAGAGAAATTATAAAGTTAACGCCTTTTACTCTTCGATCCAATTGGAAAGTACCTCTTTTCATAATCATGGATGGAAGTAAGTGTTCTACTTAAAGATATAAGTAGATATAAGTAGATTTTCCGTCGCTCGGAAATGCTAGTGGAAGCTTTCGAAAAGTCGAGGTAGAGTCGAGAGTAATGTCTGTAAAGTACACTTTTAAGAATATGCCGTATAAAATGATAAAAATCCTGGAATTAATGTTGACAGGCATTTGCCGTTATAAAAATGAATAGATATTGACGTAAAGGAGTGATATTACGGTTAAGTGATGATGACAAAGTAGGGTAAAAATTACGGTCGCCTGTATTTTACTGAAATACTTCTGAGAACATTATATTTTTACGAAAAATTTTGTATATTTTTTTTTCTTTTACAGTGTAAACTTTCGAAAAATCGTGAAAGAGTCAAGAGTAATGAAGATAAAATAGCTCTATAAGAACTGGAAATATTAAGAGTATTAAGACTTGAAAATTTGCACTATAAAACGATAAAAATCCTGGAGTAATTATTGCCAGGCATATACAGCTTTGAAAAATGAGATATTGACGTAAAGGAGTGATATTACGGTCACCAACCCGTAAAAAGATGATGATGAAGTAGGGTAAAAATTACGGTCGCCTGTATTTTACTGAAATACAGCTGAGAATAGTATATATTTACGGATAATTTCCGATTAAAATTACCTTTTTTTCCTTTATAGTGTAAGCTTTCGAAAAATCGTGAAAGAGTCAAGAGTAATTAAGATAAAGTAACTCTATAATAACTAGAAATATTGAGTATTAAGATTGAAACTTTGCCATAAAAACACGGTAAAAATCATGGAATAATTATTGCCAGGCATATACTGGCATATACTGAAGTAAATGAGTGATATTACGTTCACCAATCCTTAAAAGATGATAACAAAATATGGTAAAAATTACGGTCGCCTGTATTTTACTGAAATAGGTCTGAAAATACTGTTTTTACTTAGAATTTCTGATTAAAACTACCTATTTAATTACGGTCGCCTGTATCTTACTGAAATAAGCCTGAGAACATTATATTTTTACGGAAAATTTCGGTTTAAAAGTCCTTTTTTTATACAGTGTAAGATTTCGAAAAATAAAGTAGCTTTATAATGACTAGAAATGTTAAGAGTATATCTCTCAGGCATTAGATAAATCACCAATGAAGCTCTTCAATCATTTTCTGAAATATTAGCTCTGTTTTGAAGTCACTTTAGTCGTATATGAAGAATTACGGAAATACTTAACCATGCGTTCAAGGTCTAAAGGTCGCTCATGAATGGCAGAGGCAAGGAAGAGTGACAATGCCCTAGCAGGACAATGACCTAGAGACTAACCATATATACATATGAACAGCACCCAGGCCCCTCATAACCCAAGCTAGTACTTGGGAGGGCCAGGCAATGGCTGCTGATTACTCAGCAGCCTATAGACCAGGGAGGGCCAGGCAGTGGCTGCTGATGACTCAACAGCCTATAAACTCCCCCAAACCCCGCATCCTTGGCTCACAAGGATGATGAGGTTGCAGACACTACTAAGAAACTATCTAGCCTTCACGGGACTCGAATCCCAGTCTGGCAGATCGCCAGGCAGAATTGTTTCCAATAGGCTAACGTGCTATGATTAGCTCCCAAGGATGATGAGGTTGCAGACACTACTAAGAAACTATCGAGACTTAGCGGGACTCGAATCCCAGTCTGGCAGATCGCCAGGCAGGAACGTTTCCAATATGCCATCCCAACCTTAATCAAAAGGTTACAGAGAGACTCGTCAGAACGTCAGTCGGCTAAATGTGCTCGAATTCGTGGCCCGGGACAGGACTCGATCACCCGTCCATGCGAATGAAAGTCGAGAACGTTGTCACTTTTATCCTCTTCCAAAACAAAACGCAAAAAGTACATTGAAATTGTATGGAATTAAAATAACACCAGGCCCTTCTCATAGAATATTACTGCTACTAGTGTACGCGACCCGTCAAAGATGACGGCTAAATATTTAGATAGATTGGCACACACATATTCAACCCTTCCCACCCCTCCTCCCTTTCTTAGCTACAACACAGCAGTTTCGGTAATTTGTGGGAGATTATGATTTTGAGTGTACCTCTCAATGTATGATTACTCCTCTCTACCTTTACCCGAGGGACGGGGAGACACAGATAAGTTACATGTCTGGCAAAGCCGCTGAGCGGGACAGGAGGCAGAGAATTAGATTGCAAAATAAGGTGAAGGATGATATGGAGAGAGGATGTTTGGTGGAAGAGGATGCCTTTAATAGAAGGCATTGGATAGGGCGCATCAGGCACCCGACCCCTTAATGTAGGGATAACGGGTGTAAAGTTGACTTTGATATTGATAAGGTGAAGGGTGATATGGAGAGAAGAGGATTAGCGGAAGAGGATACCTATGATAGAAGGCATTGGAGAGGTCGCACCTGGCAACCGACCCCTTAATGTAGGGATAACGGTTGAAAAGAAGACTTTGATATTGATAAGGTGAAGGATGATATGGAGAGAAGAGGATTAGTGGAAGAGGATGCCTTTGATCGAAGGCATAGGAGAGGGCGTATCAGGCAACCAACCCCTTAATGTAGGGATAACGGTTGTAAAGTAGACTTTGATATTGATAAGGTGAAGAATGATATGGAGAGTAGCGGTCTGGTGTTAGAGGATGCCTTTGATAGAAGTCGTTGGAGAGGGCGCATTGGGTAACCGACTCCTCAATGTAGGGATAAGGGTTGTAAAGTAGACATTGATATTGATAAGGTGAAGGATGATATGGAGAGAAGAGGTGTGCTGGAAGAGCATTGGAGAGGGCGCAGCAGGCAACCAACCCTTTAATGTAGATATAACGGTTTAGAAGGAGAAGATAAGTTTGCGATAGACAAAATTGCAGGATATTCAAGCGAAAAATACTTTTTAAAACCACATTTCTAATTAACCGTCTTTATTAAAAAACGAAGCAATATAGATATTCTTTTCCATTTTGCCGATGAAAATCTATTTTGTATTCAAATGAGGCCTTTTTTTATTCGAAGCTGTAGTCAATATAATTAACTTTATATTTAAATTCCAATGTGACGGTTGGAATTATTTTATTTTTGCTGATTATATTAATTACAGTACTATTTTTTATTTAATAATTACGTTATGATAATAAGGACATTAATAAATGATAAATATTATTGATATTGATTAATAACATTACTAATTAAGTTGATCATCGGTGTCAATACTTATGAGAATATATTTCTTTGTTAATAATAATAATAATAATAATAATAATAATAATAATAATAATAATAATAATAATACATTACTACTACTACTAATACTGATATCACATCCACCACAATTAATACTGCTACTACTTCTACTATTAATAATAATATCACTTCCACCACCATTAATACGGCTACTACTACTACTACTACTATTGCTACTACTACTACTGGTACTATTACTACCACTATTATTGCTACTACTACTACTACTATTGCTACTACTACTGCTACTATTACTACCACTGCTAATACCACTACTGCTATTATTATTATTATTACTACTACTACTACTAGTACTACTCCTACTATTATAAATATCAGTCTCTTTTGAGCCACAATATAAAAATGATACTCTTAATATTAATAGTAAGGTTTGGTACAGTTATCATTTACCCCTTGGAAGAAAAAAAGTTAATGATTATGTTCCTTTTATTGTTACAGAGAAAATTTCATTAAAAATTTTAGGTATTTTTTTTTCTTTTTTTTTTTGCATCTTTATTAAATTCTCATTAAATTAATGATGTATTAACTTTTTATTGATAGAATAATTGATTTAGTTTATTTTAAGTGAGTTGAGCGAATTCTCTCTCTCTTCTCTCTCTCTCTCTCTCTCTCTCTCTCTCTCTCTCTCTCTCTCTCTCTCTCTCTCTCATTTTGCCATTAATTTCAAACTTACATTATCAATTATTTTATTTGACCTTTTAGTGTAAATTATATTTTTTTTCATAAGAGTTTTTAATTATACATATCTCAGACTGAAGTCATTTTACCAACTGTCGTACATGTTTAAACATATATCTACATTTTTAAATGCCTTCTCCATTAAAAGCACATTCAAGTAGTTATTAAAAGCCAGATAGCATAACTTACCTAGGTAGTAGGCTGGACAAGGCATCAGCCACCCGTTGAGATACTACCGCTAGAGTGTTATTGGGGCCTTTGACTGGCCAGATAGTAATGCATTGGATACCTCTCAGGTTACGGCTCATGTTTCCTTTACCTACACATACATTGAATAGTCTGGCCTATTCTTTACACAAAGATAGTAATTATTGTATTTCTGGTTACGGCCCCTTTTTCCTGTGCCTACACATACACTGAATAGTCTGGCCTATTCTTCACATATTCTTCTCGTTCCTCGTACACCTGACAACACTGATAGAACCAAAAGATTCTTCTACACTCAAGGGGTTAACTACTACACTGTAATTGTTCAGTGGCTACTTTGCTCTTGGCGTAAAAGAGATTTATTAGTTACGTTAATCACTCCAAAATCAAGCCATTACTCTCTGGTCTTGTGTAGTGACATAGCCTGTGTACCATGCTCTTCCGCTATCTTGGGTTAAAGTTCTCTTGCTTGAGGCTATACTCAGAGGCATTATCCTGTATTTCCTAATTTGCTCTTCTCACTGGGCTATTTTTCCTTGTTGGAGCCCTTGGGTTCATAGCATCCGGCTTTTCCAACTATGGATGTAGCGAAGTCAGTAATAAAAATAATAATAATAGTAATAATAATAATAATAATAATAATAATATCTTCAAAAGTTCAAACTTGCAGGAAATGTTTTCATGTTGAATCGCCTGACAGACGTCTTTTTATAGTTTATATATGAAATATCTGTTTTGATGTTGTTACTATTTTTGAAATATTTTATTTTGATTGCTCATTATTTCTCATATAATTTATCTATCTCCTTATTTCCTTTCCTCACTTTGCTATTTTTCCTGTTGGAGCCCTTGGACTTATAGCATCCGGCCTTTCCAACTAGGGGTGTAGCTTACCTAATAATAATAATAATAATAATAATAATAATAATAATAATAATAATAATAATAATAATAATAATAATAACCTTCATTTGTCTTGTGATTACTACAAAGCGCATGTTATGAGTATTATTCAGAAGCTATTTGACTAATGTTTAATTATACTGACCGAATAAAAACGCAAAACAAAAATTCAGGTTAAAATTTCGCGAGGATAGCACTTTAAAGGCCGCTCATGAATGGTAGGGCAAGGCACAGTGACATTCCCCTGTCAGGTAGGACAATGCCCTAAAGACTGACCATATTATATATGATCAGCGCCAAAGCCACGTCTCCACCCAAGCTAGGACCAAGGAGGGCTAGGCAATGGCTCCTGATGACTCAGCAGATAGACATATAGGCTTGTACCAACCGTGTGTCACACAATTGTACATAATTCCTTTTGTATATAATATGCTTGTATCTTCGCTCTTCCCTCGCACTCAAACGAACATGAAAATTCATGACTGCTGTTTTGTTCTGAACATTGTCTGTCTCTCGAACAGGTCATGTCCTGTTGCCTTGAGGTTTTGTATATAAAGAAGAGTGTTCCTTAATATATAACTCAGTCGATTGCATCCTGCCTTCACATCACAACTCCTCTCTCGGCCCGTCACATTGGTGACCCGGAGTGACTCGCTCCTCCCGCCTCCCCATCCCCCCCACACCTCTCACCGTTACTATGACGCCGTCAACGCATACCTTCTGCAGCAGTACTCGCCGTCGCCAGCCGCCCGTATAGCAACGCCTTTTCAGCTCTCTCAACAACCGTTGGGGGACCAAACGGCTTTGCTCACCCTCGGGAAAATGACCAGTATCACTCGCCTGCAACCTGCCGCTGACGGCTCTGCTCGTGATGTGAACCCACTTCATGACCTTCAAAACCTCCATCAACGCCTCCACTCGTGACGAAGAGGACACCTATTCAACTTCAACCGAAGCTGACGTGAATGCTATAGGACAGACACGCCTATGAATGCCGTAGGACATACACGCCTATGAACGCCGTAGGCCTATGAATGCCGTAGGATATACTCGCCTATGAATGCCGTAGGACACACACACCTATGAATGCCGGCAGCACACTCGCCTACCCCGTGACGAGCCGGAGCGGCAACACAGCCAACCATCATCCACCACTTGCTCGCACCCCAACCAACGACTCCTACAGCCACTCACTGCTGCTAATCGGCGCAGTTGTTACTACTACCTCTCCAGATTCAGGGCACCTATTTAACATGTTCAGTATGTCATTTTTAGAGGGGGAGCCATGTACCAACCGTGTGTCACACAATTGTACATAATTCCTTTTGTATATAATATGCTTGTATCTTCGCTCTTCCCTCGCACTCAAACGAACATGAAAATTCATGACTGCTGTTTTGTTCTGAACATTGTCTGTCTCTCGAACAGGTCATGTCCTGTTGCCTTGAGGTTTTGTATATAAAGAAGAGTGTTCCTTAATATATAACTCAGTCGATTGCATCCTGCCTTCACATCACAACTCCTCTCTCGGCCCGTCACATTGGTGACCCCGGAGTGACTCGCTCCTCCCGCCTCCCCATCCCCCCCACACCTCTCACCGTTACTATGACGCCGTCAACGCATACCTTCTGCAGCAGTACTCGCCGTCGCCAGCCGCCCGTATAGCAACGCCTTTTCAGCTCTCTCAACAACCGTTGGGGGACCAAACGGCTTTGCTCACCCTCGGGAAAATGACCAGTATCACTCGCCTGCAACCTGCCGCTGACGGCTCTGCTCGTGATGTGAACCCACTTCATGACCTTCAAAACCTCCATCAACGCCTCCACTCGTGACGAAGAGGACACCTATTCAACTTCAACCGAAGCTGACGTGAATGCTATAGGACAGACACGCCTATGAATGCCGTAGGACATACACGCCTATGAACGCCGTAGGCCTATGAATGCCGTAGGATATACTCGCCTATGAATGCCGTAGGACACACACACCTATGAATGCCGGCAGCACACTCGCCTACCCCGTGACGAGCCGGAGCGGCAACACAGCCAACCATCATCCACCACTTGCTCGCACCCCAACCAACGACTCCTACAGCCACTCACTGCTGCTAATCGGCGCAGTTGTTACTACTACCTCTCCAGATTCAGGGCACCTATTTAACATGTTCAGTATGTCATTTTTAGAGGGGGAGCCATGTACCAACCGTGTGTCACACAATTGTACATAATTCCTTTTGTATATAATATGCTTGTATCTTCGCTCTTCCCTCGCACTCAAACGAACATGAAAATTCATGACTGCTGTTTTGTTCTGAACATTGTCTGTCTCTCGAACAGGTCATGTCCTGTTGCCTTGAGGTTTTGTATATAAAGAAGAGTGTTCCTTAATATATAACTCAGTCGTTTCCAATCTGCCTTTGAGTTCACGACAACTCTCCCGGCACCGTCACAGGCTCCCCCTAAACCCGCCCCATCCTTAGCTCACAAGGATGGTAGGGTTGCAGCGATCAAAGGAACCAACGAGTTTGAGCGGGACTTGAACCCCATTCTGGCAATCACCAGTCAGGGACGTTACCACATCGGCCATTCAAAGCCCGCTCAAGCTCGATAGTTTCTTGTAGAGTCTGTAGCCTACAGGCCTACCCTCTGAGTCCTCAGCAGTCATTGCCTGGCCCTCCCTGGTCTTCGATTGATGGAGAGGGTCTTGTGCGCTGAACATAATTATGTATATAAGATCAGTCTCTAAGACATTGTCCGATTCCTTGTCTCTGCCATTCATGAGGGACCTTTAAACCTGTCATCATCATCATCTCTTACGCCTATTGACGCAAAGGGCCTCGGTTAGATTTCACCAGTCGTCTGTATCTTGAGCTTTTAATTCAATATTCCATTCATCATCTACATCGCGCTTCATAGTCCTCAGCCATGTAGGCCTGGGTCTTCCAACTCTTCTTGTGCTTTGTGGAGCCTCTTTTAATTTAATACTTCTCCATTCATCATCTCCTACTTCGGGCTTTATAGTCCTCAGCCATGTAGGCCTGGGTCTTCCAACCCTCCTAATGCTTTGTGGAGCCTCTTTTAATTTAATACTTCTCCATTCATCATCTAAACTTCGCGCTTTATAGTCCTCGGCCATGTATGCCTGGGTCTTCCAAATCTTTTAGTGCTCTGTGGAGCCACTTTTAATTCATTACTTCCTACTTCGCGCTTCATAGTCCTCAGCCATGAAGGCCTGTGTCTTCCACTTCTTTTACTGCCTTGTGGAGCCGCTTTTCATTCAATACTTTTCCATTTATCATCTCCTACGTCGAGCTTCATAGTCTTCAGCCATGTAGGCCTGGGTCTTCCAACTCTCCTAGTGCTTTATGGAGCCCTTTACGCTATGTATTTTAAGGATATATTCTAAAGAATATAAATATTCATAATCACAAGGCCACCACAACCCTATCTTCATGACAGAATAGATTAAACGATGTAATTCAGTTATTTTTGGAATAATTAACCTTTTAGATTGTCTATACGAGAATGATTTTATAATTTCACAGGCTATTCAATATCCTTTGATCGTTTACGGTAAATGAAGCAATATATATTTTCTTTCAAAAAACAGCAAATGAAATTAATAATATTAATAATATTAATTGTTTGAATGTCAGTCATTAA
Organism: Palaemon carinicauda; assembly: GCF_036898095.1. Lineage (NCBI taxonomy): Eukaryota > Metazoa > Arthropoda > Malacostraca > Decapoda > Palaemonidae > Palaemon > Palaemon carinicauda. The sequence continues at coordinate 174,702,273 of NC_090732.1, read as the reverse complement.
TTAGCATTAATCTCCTAAAGGATATAGTTTTGAAGTGTCGAATTACATATAATGATGCTTTTAAATAAGACAATGTATTTTAAAAATGTGTATAATTATTGTATTGTAAATAAAATCCTCCCACGCATTGTCATTCGTTTGTAATACTAATACATTGCAAGTATACATTTAAAGGTTAAAGGTTAAAGGTGTCTGGTTTCAGTTCCAGTTCCATCAGAATAGATGCTCACCAGAACGTCAGCCGGGCAACCCCAACCCCCCACTGTGGTGCCCTACCACAGCAATAGCCTCCCAAGTAAACAGCTTAAACTCATGGCCCTGGGCGGGGATCGATCTCTTGCCACGCGAATGCCAGGCAAACACGTTATTACTGTACTAGCCAGGAGGCTAGGAAAGATTGTCAAGTAAACGAAAAGCAATACTAAATGATTTATAGTAAATCATGTCCTGACACTAGCTGATGGAGATAAGAGAACTTCTCATTTAAGAATCATCATCATCATCTCCTCCTACGCCTATTAACGTAAAGGGCCTTGGTTAGATTTCGCAAGTCGTTTCTATCTTGAGCTTTTAAATCAATACTTCTCCATTCATCATCTCCTACTTCACGCTTC
>NC_090732.1:174692678-174696159 GCF_036898095.1 Palaemon carinicauda | reverse complement strand
AGAATTCTCTATTCATGTCCGCCATATTGGAATTCAAAATGGCCGCCATTTGAAATCTATATTTGCGCCTATCTGTGGATCTAAAATTGCTATTGACTCGATTCTGGTGCCTAAATGCAAGTTTTGGGGGGCAAGTAATCTAATGGTTACAATCTGCATTGTGTATTTTTTTACCACTGAGCCGCCATGTCGGATTAAAAAATGGCCGCCTTTTAAAATCTACATTTGCGATTACCTTCGGGTTTAATAGCGCTATTGACTTGATTCTTGTGTCTAAATGTATGATTGGGGGGGGGGGGGGTCAAGGAATCCAATGTTTTGGGGGACAAAGATTCTAATGATAACAAAATACATTGCATATTTTAACCTATGGACCGCCACTTTGGATTTCAAAATCGGTGCTTTACATTACATGGCCGCTTCTCAATTTACGGTTTACATTATCTGAGGATCTAATGATTTGATTTTGGTGGTGGGGTGGTGGTAGTAATACACTCTTAAAAATTCCGTGTAAGAATGACCAGGAAAACGATCAGTTGGGGCCAAACTCCATTTCGGGTAAAAATGACACAAAATAAGGTAAAATAATAAGACCATTTCACGCCATCATGATCAGACTCCAAGTGTACAGGCCTCATTTGTGAGAGATGTCTGCTCTCTCGTTGGTGTAATAGAGGAGATGGGTAACCCATTGAGGAGGAGAGCCAGGATCTACTCATACTGGATTCAAAGGACATTGCAGGTCCTGCTGCCGTGGAGACCGTGATGGATGCCAAGAAGATTGGCCAAGAGCAGTTCGAGGCTTTCATCAGAGTGTCTGTTGGACAGAACAAAGGCAGTGGACGACCCCATACCTCGTAACAAGCTGAAGGTATTCAGCCCTTCAACTCCAAGAAGCCAGAGCAAAGGTCAGCAACAGCTCACCTCCGTCAAAAATGACCGTGAACTCTTTGCACGCCTATACATTGGCTGCCAGACGAGGGATGGAAACCTTGAGGAGTTCTTTCGTCCATGAGAACCAGGCATGTCCTCCTGCACTGCCTGATGATAGAAACCTCTTCACTGGTACCAAGAGTGATCTCATCACATGTTTGGAAGAATCTCCGACGCTAAGACAGATACTTCCTGTCACTACCTGTATAGTGCTTGATAGAGCAGCTATCGTCCAGATGCTGAAGCCGGCTGCATCAAAGACCTTTGTAGAGTACGCACATTAGATCTTCATTCCATATTATATCTACTAAGCTGCAAACAGTGTCACGCCTGGATCTGATCGGGGATACTTATCTTGCTGATTCACTGAAAGGTAGTACACGTGAAAAGCGGGGACAGGGCATGCGGAAACGTGTGGCAGCCTCTGCATCCATACCAGGAAACTGGCAGACTTCCTACGAGTGGGACAGCAACAAAACCGAGCTGTTTAAGTTTCTCTCAACAGCTCTCTTGGAATGGTTTGACCAGGAGGACAAGCAACTCGTCATTACTGATGGAGAGGCAGTGCTCAGCAAGCCACTACTACCAGATCTGACCTTCACTCGACCCATGCAACCATGAAGAGGCTGACAGTCGGATGTTGCTGCATGCATCTCACGCAGCTAAGCACGGACACCATTCAATAGTCATCCGGACTGTAGACACCGATGTTGTGGTGCTGGCAGTGTCCGTGATACAGGAATTGCAACCAGAAGACAAACTATGGCTGGTATTCGGAACTGGCCGAAGTTTCCGATACCTAGCAGCACATGAAATAGCAGCTGGACTGGGACCAGAGAAGGCTCGTGCACTGCCAATGTTCCACGCTCTAACTGGATGCGATACTGTGTCAAGCTTTGCTAGACATGGCAAGAAGACCGCATGGGCAGTCTGGACAGTACTGCCAGAGTTAATTGAGGCGCTGATGCAGCTGTCTTCCGCACCAATGACATACCAAATGATGCAATGTGCATCATCGAGAGGTTCGTGATCCTGTTGTATGATCGAACCAGCAAATGCACGGACATTGACAAGGCCAGGAGGAAACTCTTCGCAAGGAAGAACAATGTGCAGCTGATCCCTCTAACGAAGGTAGCTTTAGAGGAATATGTCAAGAGGGCAGTATATCAAGGTGGACATGTGTGGGGTCAGATACTGCTGCCAGCACCAGAACTCCCACCACCAACAAACTGGGGTTGGTCAATGACTGAAGGACAATACACACCATACTGGACCAGGTTACCTGAGGCAGCTCACACCTGCATTGAGCTGGTTTCTTGCAAGTGCCAGAAAGGGTGTGTGAGACGCTGCAAGTGCAAGAGGGCTGCCCTTAAGTGCACAGCCCTCTGTGTGTGTGAAGGGGACTGCACATGAAGATGAGTCCACAACATTCATTTACTTGTGGCAGTGCTGAACTGGTTAACATGAGATGGTTTTTGTACACATATCTTCAGTACCGATGTATACCTAGCCTCAAATACAAGACCATTGTAGAATGCCAGTACACACCCAACCTTATATATTACACCATAGCATGTCCGAATTTTAAATAAGATATTTAAGACATGACCTAAGACATGCATCAAAATTATAAAACTCAAAATTAGTAGTTGAAGTAAGTCGATATTTATTTAGAGTTTTACAGGGAAAGCTAGTTTTGAGAAGTTTACGTTGTTTTGTGTTAATGTTCACACTATTTTGTGGATATTCAGACGTAACCCGGAATTGGTCATTTTGTGATATTGATTGAAGGAATGGAGAAAACTAATCATATATGAAAGGTGCCATATCAAACCTAGAACAACACAGAATCTAATCAATAACTCAAACAATTTTTACTTCACAGACTTTGAGTAAAATGTTGTCTTGTCAAAAATACATGATGATGAATATTCATCTCTCATGAATTAAGTGGAGTACTGTAATAAAGTATGTCATTTTGAAAAATGGATATTGTCATGTACTGTAAAAATATTTGACCCAGAGGTAATCGCACATGTAGAATTCAAGTGGCGGCCATTTTGAAATCCAATTGGTTGGCTAATTTATAAAGATACACAATGCAGATTGTAACCATCGGATTCCTTTCCTCCCAAAACATACATTTGGACACCAGAATCGAGTCAATAGCAGCATTAGACCCAAAGATAATAAAAAATGTAGATTTCAAACAACGGCCATTTTGAAATCCAATATGGCGGCTCATTGGTACAATAAATGCGATGCAGATTGTTACCATTAGATTCCTTGCCCCCCAAAACATACATTTAGACACCAGAATCGAGTCAATAGCAGCATTAGACCCAAAGATAATCGAATATGTAGATTTCAAATGGCGGCCATTTTGAATTCCAATATGGCAGACATGAAGGGAGAATTCCGAGTGGCTCAATATCTGAAAATGTTCGCTATATATCAATGTACATTTGTGCCAAATTTAATGCTTGTATCACGAACTGCACAATCCTTTTGAAATTTCGAGCTAAACCGCCCCACTATATATATATGT
>NC_090732.1:174665178-174685178 GCF_036898095.1 Palaemon carinicauda | reverse complement strand
AGGCCTCAGACATGTCATACTTCATATCTACGGTTTGGCCAGTTTTCATCACCGCTCTGGCCACTGTGGATTAGTGACGGTGTGAGTTTTTCGTCTGATCGCTCACAGCAAACCAATCTAGTATGGGTGGCCCTGACTAGTGCAACTTTGCTGATCATGGCGATACGCAAAAACTTTCACCACGTTAAGGTATCTCCACTCAGAAAGGGGACCCTTTTAACATTAGTCTCAAAATCAGCTTGCATTACTTTACTAGGTATAGAATTCACATTTACATTTGAATTATTTTTTGGTTGTCTTTTTATTCACATTAAACCTAATTCATCTTATTCGTCTTTATTTATCTTTTCCTTAAATTTGAATTTCAATTATTTTTCAAATTCACATAAAACTTAATTATTATTCGTCTTTATTTATTTATCTTATCCTTAAATTTGCATTTGAATTATTTATTTAATTCACATAAAACTTAATTATTATTCATCTTTATTTATTTATCTTATCCTTAAATTTGCATTTGAATTATTTTTTTAATTCACATAAAACTTAATTCATCTTATTCGTCTTTATTTATTTATCTTTTCCTTAAATTTACATTCGAATGATTTTTTTTTATTCTAATAAAACATGACTAATCTCATTCGTCTTAATTTATTTTTCTTCCTTAAATTTGAATTTGAATTATTTTCTTTAATTCACATAAAACTTAATTCATCTCATTCGTCTTTATCTATTTATCTTTTGCTTAATTTGAATTTGAATTATTTCTTTTAATTCAAATAAAACTTAATTCATCTTATTCGTCTTTATCTATTTATCTTTACCTTAATTTGAATTAAATTGTCTTGAATTTAGGCTTCATCCTTGCGAGTCCCAAACGTTTAAGAAACCCGCCCACCACTTTGTGGGCGTTTGGAGTGGTGGGCGGGGGAGGGGGGGTAAGTTGAAGGAGGGTGGGTGGGACAGGGGCAATGGATTCGAGGGGGTCCTTCTAAGCTCTCATTCGATAGAATAACAGCGGCTGTAACTTCACTGAAAGGCAGTACAACGGCTTTATTCTAAATTTTCGGAGTTTCCGATGCAAATGTAAATATTCCGACTCCATGCGCGGAGACGAAGTTGATCCCATTATCATATAAACAACCTGGCATTCCTTCTGGCAAGACGAGAGGAGAGAATACAGAGGAAGACCCCCTCCCTTTTGGGGTCTCTGTGACTCGTTCCATATGTTTCCCCCTGGCGTGGCCTTGGTATGCGTAAAGTATATAAGTCATCCACGTGGATTGTATAAATGTAACAGTTTGTTTATTGCCTCTCCAGTGGGCCTGGTTCCTCAAAGTGAATATATACAATGGTTAATCAGATGGAAATCTGAGATTCTTCTGAGGGATGCTAGAACTCTGTGTTAGGTTGATGTTTGTGCCTTTTCGGGGTTTTAACTTTTCGTAAATATTCGTTGGTTTTGTCCTGAAAGGTCTAATAAGAATTATTTATTGGTATTACTCTGATTCTTTAGGGGGTAGCTAGACTATACCAGGTTGATGTTGTGCCTTTTCGGGGTTTAACTTTTCGTAAATATTCGCCGTTGTTGTCCTGAATGGTCTAATAAATTTTCTTTACAGGTATTTTACCCTGTTGGCGCCTTAGGGCTTATAGCATCCTGCTCTTCCAACTAGGGTTGTAGCTTAGCAAGTAATAATAATAATAATAATAATAATAATAATAATAATAATAATAATAATAATAATAATTATTATTGTTATTATTATTACTAGTACAATTACAAATACAGTTACAGTTACAGTTACAGTTATAGTTATAGTTATAGTTATAGTTATAGTTATAGTTATAGTTATAGTTATAATAATAATAATAATAATAATAATAATAATAATAATAATAATAATAGGTAAATGTGACGTTCTTAGTGAGAAATAACTTTGTGTTATATCTAACTATTGGAAGAAGGACGTCCTTAGGGGACAGAAAATTTAATAAGTGACGTCACACAAAAAGGTATATCATACGAATAGATAATTATTGTTGTTCTTCCACATAATAATATTCTATTCTGAACCCTTTTCCACTCTACCGGCCATGATTTTGTAGGTTTTTACTCTCCTTCGCTCCACAATTGACAAGATTATAGTTCTCGCATATCGTTTATTCACTTCAAGTACTTCAGAAAGCAATGCTTACTTTTTTCGCCTAACCTAACAATTTCTCCACAAAGTTTCGTCTTATTTGTATATTTCTCATCCTTTCAATTAGGTTATTTTCATTAATCGCTTAGGAAGACTTTGCTTCAACAGAATAATTAAATTTATTGAATAATAATTTTTTTCAGCTGCTTAATATTTTTTCAGTCCTTACCTAGCGATTAGCTGGATTTTGGTTTCAGACATGCTCAAGCTCCATAGTTTCTTGTGGTGTCTGCAACCTTACCATCCTTAGGAGCTAAGTATGGGAGGTTTGGTAAAGCCTTATAGGTCTACCTGCTGATTCATTTGCAGTCAGTGCCTGACCGTACCTGGTCCATATATGTCTATCTGCTGATTTCTCCTGATTCCTCAGTAGCCATTGCCTGGCTCTCCTTGGTCCTAGTTTGAGTGGAGTGATCTTGGGCTCTGATCATATGTATATTTGGTTAGTTTATAGATCATTGTCCTGCTAGAGCATTATCACTGACCCTTGCTATTGCCATTCGTGGGTGACCATTAAAAAAAGACAAATACTTTTTTCCAATTCTAATGTTATTTTTTGCCTGACCCTCCCTGGTCCTAGCTTGGGTGAGAGTGGTCTTGTGCTCTGATTACATGTATGTATGTTCAGTCTCTGGGGCATTGTCCGGCTAGAGCATTGTCACTGTCCCTTGTCACTGCCATTCTTGGGTGACCTTTAAATCAATGGAAAATACCTCTCCCAATTATTCTGATGTTATTTTTGCTGGTAAAATAAGAGTGACCTTTAAAAAAATATTAAATATTTCTGCCAATGCTGATGTTATTTTTGGGGGTAAAATAAGAGTGACCTCTAAATAAATATTAAATATTTCTGCCAATTCTTATGTTATTTTTTTACGAATTCTAGCATGCACGAGTATTGCTTATATGCATAATAAGATGCATATCTACATACGTTGATATAAATCTTGCAATAAGTATGTATATTTCCTGCAACTCTCGTTATATACAAGATTCACCTCTTTTCTCCCGCAATAGATTACCCCAACAGTCCTTCTTGTTTTTGCTCTTTTATTTCCTCCTCTCATTTTCTCTCAGGGCGTATCATCCAACAAGGAAGAGATTTTTCTATTTTCCCACAGAAAACTATTTCCCTCGCGGCTATATTCATAAACATTTCCCGTTCCTTCCTCGAGATCTCCGCCAACATAACAAACATATTACATTTACCCAAGTATGCCCTCAGCACTGCAGTACGCCTAATGGTGCTATATCTTATCAGAGAGATGCGTTTGGCTTGGCTTTGTTTTTTTTGTTTTTTTTTCTATTACCAACTGCTTGTGTGCAATTGCGTGTGTCCTTTTCTTGACTTTTGTTGAGTTCTGGTTGTTTGTGCTTATTTTAAAGGGGATCTTTAGCTGTTTGTAGAAAAAGTGTGCATTTGTGTGTCTTTTTTTTTTTTGTTTTTTTACTTCTTTTTTTTGAGTTCTGGTTGTCTGTGCTTATTTAAAGGGTATTTTTAGCTGTTAGTAGAGAAAATGTGCATTTGTGTATGTCCTTTTCTTGACTTCTGTTGAGTTCTGGTTGTTTGTGCTTATTTTAAAGGGGATTTTTAGCTGTTTGTAGAAAAATTATACATTTGAATAAGTCTTTTTTTTTTTTTTTTTTTAAGATTTGTTGAGTTCTGGCTCTCTGTGCTTATTTTAAAAGGGATTTTTAGCTGTTTGTAGGAAGAGTGTGCATTTGTGTCACTTTTTTTAAGTTCTGTTGAGTTCTGGCTTATTTTAAAAGGATATTTTTAGTTGTAGAAAATGGGTGCATTTGTGTAGGTCCTTTTTTGATTTCTGCTGAGTTCTGGATGTCTGTGTTTTATACCTATGCTCTTTTAACGCCACCCAAAAAAAGATTGGTAATTAAATTGAATTTATTAACTGTGAACATTATCCATAACGAGGTTGTAGTAGCCAATTGGAAACGTCCCTACCTACCGATCAGCTGGATTGTGGTTTGAGACATGCCCAAGGGCGATAGTTTCTTGTAGTGTCTGCAACCTCACCCTCCTTGTAAGCTAAGTATGGGGGTTTTGGGGTAGCTTTATCAGTCTGCTTGCTGATTTCCTCAGCAGCTATTGCCTGGCCCTCCCTGGTCCTAGTTTGAGTGGAATGGTCTTGAGCTCAGATCATATGTATATATGGTCAGTTTATAGATCATTGTCCTGCTAGAGCATTGTCGCTGTCCCTTGGCACTGCCATTTGTGGGTGACCTTTAAAAAAATAGCAAATATTTCTTCCAATTCTGATGTTATTTTTTGCCTGACCCTCCCTGGTCCTAGCTTGGGTGAGAGTGGTCTTGTGCTCTGATTACATGTATGTATGTTCAGTCTCTGGGGCATTGTCCGGCTAGAGCATTGTCACTGTCCCTTGCTACTGCCATTCATGAGTGACCTTTAAAAAAATATTAAATATTTCTTCCAATTCTGATGTTATTTTTTGCCTGACCCTCACTGGTCCTAGCTTGGGTGAGAGTGGTCTTATGCTCTGATTACATGTATGTATGTTTATTCTCTGGGGCATTGTCCGGCTAGAGCATTGTCATTGTCCCTTGTCACTGCCATTCGTGAGTGACCTTTAAATAAATAGAAAATACCTCTCCCAATTATTCTGCTGTTATTTTTGGGGGTAAAATAAGAGTGACCTTTAAAAAAAAATATTAAATATTTCTGCCAATTCTGATGTTATTTTTGGGGGTAAAATAAGTGACCTTTAAAAAAAATATTAAATATTTCTTCCAATTCTGATGTTATTTTTGGGGGTAAAATAAGAGTGACCTTTAAAAAAAAATATTAAATATTTCTGCCAATTCTGATGTTATTTTTGGGGGTAAAATAAGAGTGACCTTTAAAAAAAATATTAAATATTTCTTCCAATTCTGATGTTATTTTTGGGGGTAAAATAAGAGTGACCTTTAAAAAAATATTAAATATTTCTTCCAATTCTGATGTTATTTTTGGGGGGTAAAATAAGTGACCTTTAAAAAAATATTAAATATTTCTGCCAATTCTGATGTTATTTTTGGGGGTAAAATAAGTGACCTTTAAAAAAATATTAAATATTTCTTCCAATTCTGATGTTATTTTTGGGGGTAAAATAAGAATGACCTTTAAAAAAATATTAAATATTTCTGCCAATTCTTATGTTATTATTTTACGAATTCTAGCATGCACGAGTATTGCTTATATGCATAATAAGATGCATATCTACATACGTTGATATAAATCTTGCAATCAGTATGTATATATTTCCTGCAACGTTCGTTATATACAAGATTCACCTCTTTTCTCCCGCAATAGATTACCCCAACAGTCCTTCTTGTTTTTGCTCTTTTATTTCCTCCTCTCATTTTCTCTCGGGGCGTATCATCCAACAAGGAAGAGATTTTTCTATTTCCCCACAGAAAACTATTTCCCCCCGCGGCTATATTCATAAACATTTCCCGTTCCTTCCTCGAGATCTCCGCCAACATAACAAACATATTACATTTACCCAAGTATGCCCTCAGCACTGCAGTACGCCTAATGGTGCTATATCTTATCAGAGAGATGTGTTTGGCTTGGCTTTGTTTTTGTTTTTTCTATTACCAACTGCTTGTGTGCAATTGTGTGTGTCCTTTTCTTGACTTTCGTTGAGTTCTGGTTGTTTGTGCTTATTTTAAAGGGTATTTTTAGCTGTTTGTAGAAAAAGTGTGCATTTGTGTGTCTTTTTTTTTTTTTTTTTTTTTTTTTGAGTTCTGGTTGTCTGTGCTTATTTAAAGGGTATTTTTAGCTGTTAGTAGAGAAAATGTGCATTTGTGTATGTCCTTTTCTTGACTTCTGTTGAGTTCTGGTTGTTTGTGCTTATTTTAAAGGGTATTTTTAGCTGTTTGTAGAAAAAGTGTGCATTTGTGTGAGTCTTGTTTTAAGTTATGTTGAGTTTTGGCTTATTTTAAAAGGGGTTTTTAGCTGTTTGTGGGAAAACTGTGCATTCAAGTGAGTTTTTTTTAAGTTCTGTTGAGTTCTGGCTGTCTGTGCTTATTTTAAAGGTGGTTTTGAGCTGTTTGTAGAAAAATTATACATTTGAGTGAGTTTTTTTTTTTTATTTTGTTGAGTTCTGGCTGTCTGTGCTTATTTTAAAGGTGGTTTTTAGCTGTTTGTAGAAAAATTATACGTTTGAATAAGTCTTTTTTTTTAAGATTTGTTGAGTTCTGGCTGTCTGTGCTTATTTTGAAAGGGATTTTTAGTTGTTTGTAGAAAAAGTGTGCATTTGTGTGAGTTTTTTTTTTAAGTTATGTTGAGTTCTGGCTTATTTTAAAAGGGATTTTTAGCTGTTTGTTGGAAAAGTGCGCATTTGTGTATGTCTTCTTTTGACTTCTGTTGAATTCTGGTTGTTTGTGGTTATTTTTAAGGGGCTCTTTAGCTGTTTGTAGAAAAATTATACATTTGAGTGAGTCTTTTTTTAAGTTTTATTGAGTTCTGTCTGTCTGTGCTTATTTTAAGTGATTTTTAGCTGTTAGTAGAGAAAATGTGCATTTTTGTATGTCCTTTTTTCACATCTATTGAGTTCTGGTTGTCTATTCTTTTTTTCAAAGGGGATTTTTAGCTGTTTGTAGAAAAAGTGTGCATTTGTGTGAGTCTTTTTTTTTTAAGTTTTGTTGAGTTCTGGCTGTCTGTGCTTTTTTTAAAGGGATTTTTAGCTGTTTGTAGAAAAATTTTACTTTTGAGTGAGTCCTTTTTTTTCAAGTTTTGTTGAGTTCTGGCTGTCTGTGCTTATTTTCAAAGGGATTTTTAGCTGTTTGCAGGAAGAGTGCATTTATGCGAGTCTTTTTTTAAGTTCTCTTGAGTTCTGGCTTATTTTAAAAGGACATTTTAGCTGTTTGTAGAAAATGGGTACATTTGTGTATGTCCTTTTTTCTTATTTCTGTTGAGTTCTGGCTTATTTTAAAAGGATATTTTAGCCGTTTGTAGAAAACTGGTGCATTTGTGTATATCCTTTTTTGATTTCTGTTGAGTTCTGGATGTCTGTGTTTTTGTATGTAAAATAAGTTTTATCTGTCTATTGAGAAGTGTGTACTTGTGTAAGAATTTTTTTTTACTTGTGTTGAAGTCCGGTTGTTTGTGATTTTTGAAAAGGCATTTTAGCTGTTTGTAAATTGTGTATTTGTGCAAGACTTTTTTTATTACTTTTGTGTAAGTCTGATCGTTTTTTTTTTTTCGTTTTTTTCTAAGAAAGGTGTTTGGGGGAGCTTATAGGCCTATCTGCCGAGTCATCAGCAGCCATTGCCTGTCCCCCCTTGGTCTTAGCTTGGGTAGAGAGAGGGGCTTGGATGCTGATCATATGTGTATATGGTCAGACTATAGGGCATTGTCCTGCTTGATAGGGGAATGTCACTGTCCCTTGCCTCTGCCATTCGTGAGTGACCTTTAAGCCTTTGAAACCTTTAATGGATAATTACAAATGTTTAGGCAGTTTATTGGAAACGTCTTTACCTTGCGATCTGCTAGACTGGGGTTCGAGACACGCTCAAGCTAGATAGTTAATTGTAATATGTATTGTAACCTCACCAGTTTTGTGAGTTATGGAGGGGGTCTTTGTATGAGCCTCTATGTCTACCTGCTGAGTCATTGGCAGCCAGTTCCTGGCCCTTTCTGGTCCTATCTTAGGTGGAGAGGGGCCTGGGAGTCATCAGCAGTTAGTCCCTGGCACACTGGTCCTAGCTTGGGTGGAGAGGGGCTTGAGAGTCTTCAGCAGCCAGTCCCTGGCCCTCTCTGGTCCTAGCTTGGGTGGAGAGGGGCTTGGGAGTCATCAGCAGCCAGTCCCTGGCCCTCTCTGGTCCTAGCTTGGGTGGAGAGGGGCTTGGAAGTCATAAGCAGCCAGTCCCTGGCCCTCTCTGGTCATAGCTTGGGTGGAGAGGGGCTTGGGAGTCGCCAGCAGCCATTCCCTGGCCCTCTCTGGTCATAGCTTGGGTGGAGAGGGGCTTGGGAGTCGCCAGCAGCCATTCCCTGGCCCTCTCTGGTCATAGCTTGGGTGGAGAGGGGCTTGGGAGTCATAAGCAGCCATTCCCTGGCCCTCTCTGGTCATAGCTTGGGTGGAGAGGGGCTTGGGAGTCATAAGCAGCTATTCCCTGGCCCTCTCTGGTCATAGCTTGGGTGGAGAGGGGCTTGGGAGTCATAAGCAGCCAGTCCCTGGCCCTCTCTGGTCATAGCTTGGGTGGAGAGGGGCTTGGGAGTCATAAGCAGCCATTCCCTGGCCCTCTCTGGTCATAGCTTGGGTGGAGAGGGGCTTGGGAGTCATAAGCAGCTATTCCCTGGCCCTCTCTGGTCATAGCTTGGGTGGAGAGGGGCTTGGGAGTCATAAGCAGCTATTCCCTGGCCCTCTCTGGTCATAGCTTGGGTGGAGAGGGGCTTGGGAGTCATAAGCAGCCAGTCCCTGGCCCTCTCTGGTCATAGCTTGGGTGGAGAGGGGCTTGGGAGTCATAAGCAGCCATTCCCTGGCCCTCTCTGGTCATAGCTTGGGTGGAGAGGGGCTTGGGAGTCATAAGCAGCTATTCCCTGGCCCTCTCTGGTCATAGCTTGGGTGGAGAGGGGCTTGGGAGTCATAAGCAGCCATTCCCTGGCCCTCTCTGGTCATAGCTTGGGTGGAGAGGGGCTTGGGAGTCATAAGCAGCCAGTCCCTGGCCCTCTCTGGTCATAGCTTGGGTGGAGAGGGGCTTGGGAGTCATAAGCAGCCATTCCCTGGCCCTCTCTGGTCATAGCTTGGGTGGAGAGGGGCTTGGGAGTCATAAGCAGCCAGTCCCTGGCCCTCTCTGGTCATAGCTTGGGTGGAGAGGGGCTTGGGAGTCATAAGCAGCTATTCCCTGGCCCTCTCTGGTCCTAGCTTGGGTGGAGAGGGGCTTGGGAGTCATAAGCAGCTATTCCCTGGCCCTCTCTGGTCATAGCTTGGGTGGAGAGGGGCTTGGGAGTCATAAGCAGCCAGTCCCTGGCCCTCTCTGGTCATAGCTTGGGTGGAGAGGGGCTTGGGAGTCATAAGCAGCCAGTCCCTGGCCCTCTCTGGTCATAGCTTGGGTGGAGAGGGGCTTGGGAGTCATCAGCAGCCAGTCCCTGGCCCTCTCTGGTCCTAGCTTGGGTGGAGAGGGGCTTGGGAGTCATAAGCAGCCAGTCCCTGGCCCTCTCTGGTCATAGCTTGGGTGGAGAGGGGCTTGGGAGTCATCAGCAGCCAGTCCCTGGCCCTCTCTGGTCCTAGCTTGGGTGGAGAGGGGCTTGGGAGTCATCAGCAGCCAGTCCCTGGCCCTCTCTGGTCCTAGCTTGGGTGGAGAGGGGCTTGGGAGTCGCCAGCAGCCAGTCCCTGGCCCTCTCTGGTCATAGCTTGGGTGGAGAGGGGCTTGGGAGTCATCAGCAGCCAGTCCCTGGCCCTCTCTGGTCCTAGTTTGGGTGGAGAGGGGCTTGGGAGTCATCAGCAGCCAGTCCCTGGCCCTCTCTGGTCCTAGTTTGGGTGGAGAGGGGCTTGGGAGTCATCAGCAGCCAGTCCCTGGCCCTCTCTGGTCCTAGCTTGGGTGGAGAGGGGCTTGGGAGTCATCAGCAGCTAGTCCCTGGCCCTCTCTGGTCCTAGCTTGGGTGGAGAGGGGCTTGGGAGTCGCCAGCAGCCAGTCCCTGGCCCTCTCTGGTCCTAGCTTGGGTGGAGAGGGGCTTGGGAGTCGCCAGCAGCCAGTCCCTGGCCCTCTCTGGTCCTAGCTTGGGTGGAGAGGGGCTTGGGAGTCATCAGCAGCTAGACTCTGGCCCTTTCTGGTCCTATCTTGGGTGGAGAGGGGCTTGGGAGTCATCAGCAGCCAGTCCCTGGCCCTCTCTGGTCCTAGCTTGGGTGGAGAGGGGCTTGGGAGTCATCAGCAGCTAGACTCTGGCCCTTTCTGGTCCTATCTTGGGTGGAGAGGGGCTTGGGAGTCATCAGCAGCCAGTCCCTGGCCCTCTCTGGTCCTAGCTTGGGTGGAGAGGGGCTTGGGAGTCATCAGCAGCCAGTGCCTGGCCCTCTCTGGTCCTAGCTTGGGTGGAGAGGGGCTTGGGAGTCATCAGCAGCCAGTCCCTGGCCCTCTCTGGTCCTAGCTTGGGTGGAGAGGGGCTTGGGAGTCGCCAGCAGCCAGTCCCTGGCCCTCTCTGGTCCTAGCTTGGGTGGAGAGGGGCTTGGGAGTCATCAGCAGCCAGTCCCTGGCCCTCTCTGGTCCTAGCTTGGGTGGAGAGGGGCTTGGGAGTCGCCAGCAGCCAGTCCCTGGCCCTCTCTGGTCCTAGCTTGGGTGGAGAGGGGCTTGGGAGTCGCCAGCAGCCAGTCCCTGGCCCTCTCTGGTCATAGCTTGGGTGGAGAGGGGCTTGGGAGTCATCAGCAGCCAGTCCCTGGCCCTCTCTGGTCCTAGCTTGGGTGGAGAGGGGCTTGGGAGTCGCCAGCAGCCAGTCCCTGGCCCTCTCTGGTCCTAGCTTGGGTGGAGAGGGGCTTGGGAGTCGCCAGCAGCCAGTCCCTGGCCCTCTCTGGTCCTAGCTTGGGTGGAGAGGGGCTTGAGAGTCATAAGCAGCCAGTCCCTGGCCCTCTCTGGTCATAGCTTGGGTGGAGAGGGGCTTGGGAGTCATCAGCAGCCAGTCCCTGGCCCTCTCTGGTCCTAGCTTGGGTGGAGAGGGGCTTGGGAGTCATCAGCAGCTAGACTCTGGCCCTTTCTGGTCCTATCTTGGGTGGAGAGGGGCTTGGGAGTCATCAGCAGCCAGTCCCTGGCCCTCTCTGGTCCTAGCTTGGGTGGAGAGGGGCTTGGGAGTCGCCAGCAGCCAGTCCCTGGCCCTCTCTGGTCCTAGCTTGGGTGGAGAGGGGCTTGGGAGTCATCAGCAGCTAGTCCCTGGCCCTCTCTGGTCCTAGCTTGGGTGGAGAGGGGCTTGGGAGTCGCCAGCAGCCAGTCCCTGGCCCTCTCTGGTCCTAGCTTGGGTGGAGAGGGGCTTGGGAGTCATCAGCAGCCAGTCCCTGGCCCTCTCTGGTCCTAGCTTGGGTGGAGAGGGGCTTGGGAGTCGCCAGCAGCCAGTCCCTGGCCCTCTCTGGTCCTAGCTTGGGTGGAGAGGGGCTTGGGAGTCGCCAGCAGCCAGTCCCTGGCCCTCTCTGGTCCTAGCTTGGGTGGAGAGGGGCTTGGGAGTCATCAGCAGCCAGTGCCTGGCCCTCTCTGGTCCTAGCTTGGGTGGAGAGGGGCTTGGGAGTCATCAGCAGCCAGTCCCTGGCCCTCTCTGGTCCTAGCTTGGGTGGAGAGGGGCTTGAGAGTCATCAGCAGCTAGTCCCTGGCCCTCTCTGGTCCTAGCTTGGGTGGAGAGGGGCTTGGGAGTCGCCAGCAGCCAGTCCCTGGCCCTCTCTGGTCCTAGCTTGGGTGGAGAGGGGCTTGGGAGTCGCCAGCAGCCAGTCCCTGGCCCTCTCTGGTCCTAGCTTGGGTGGAGAGGGGCTTGGGAGTCGCCAGCAGCCAGTCCCTGGCCCTCTCTGGTCCTAGCTTGGGTGGAGAGGGGCTTGGGAGTCGCCAGCAGCCAGTCCCTGGCCCTCTCTGGTCCTAGCTTGGGTGGAGAAGGGCTTGGGAGTCGCCAGCAGCCAGTCCCTGGCCCTCTCTGGTCCTAGCTTGGGTGGAGAGGGGCTTGGGAGTCGCCAGCAGCCAGTCCCTGGCCCTCTCTGGTCCTAGCTTGGGTGGAGAAGGGCTTGGGAGTCGCCAGCAGCCAGTCCCTGGCCCTCTCTGGTCCTAGCTTGGGTGGAGAGGGGCTTGGGAGTCGCCAGCAGCCAGTCCCTGGCCCTCTCTGGTCCTAGCTTGGGTGGAGAGGGGCTTGAGAGTCATCAGCAGCTAGTCCCTGGCCCTCTCTGGTCCTAGCTTGGGTGGAGAGGGGCTTGGGAGTCGCCAGCAGCCAGTCCCTGGCCCTCTCTGGTCCTAGCTTGGGTGGAGAGGGGCTTGGGAGTCGCCAGCAGCCAGTCCCTGGCCCTCTCTGGTCTTAGCTTGGGTGGAGAGGGGCTTGGGAGTCGCCAGCAGCCAGTCCCTGGCCCTCTCTGGTCCTAGCTTGGGTGGAGAGGGGCTTGGGAGTCGCCAGCAGCCAGTCCCTGGCCCTCTCTGGTCTTAGCTTGGGTGGAGAGGGGCTTGGGAGTCGCCAGCAGCCAGTCCCTGGCCCTCTCTGGTCCTAGCTTGGGTGGAGAGGGGCTTGGGAGTCGCCAGCAGCCAGTCCCTGGCCCTCTCTGGTCCTAGCTTGGGTGGAGAGGGGCTTGGGAGTCGCCAGCAGCCAGTCCCTGGCCCTCTCTGGTCCTAGCTTGGGTGGAGAGGGGCTTGGGAGTCGCCAGCAGCCAGTCCCTGGCCCTCTCTGGTCCTAGCTTGGGTGGAGAGGGGCTTGGGAGTCGCCAGCAGCCAGTCCCTGGCCCTCTCTGGTCCTAGCTTGGGTGGAGAGGGGCTTGGGAGTCGCCAGCAGCCAGTCCCTGGCCCTCTCTGGTCCTAGCTTGGGTGGAGAGGGGCTTGGGAGTCATCAGCAGCCAGTCCCTGGCCCTCTCTGGTCCTAGCTTGGGTGGAGAGGGGCTTGGGAGTCGCCAGCAGCCAGTCCCTGGCCCTCTCTGGTCCTAGCTTGGGTGGAGAGGGGCTTGAGAGTCATAAGCAGCCAGTCCCTGGCCCTCTCTGGTCCTAGCTTGGGTGGAGAGGGGCTTGGGAGTCGCCAGCAGCCAGTCCCTGGCCCTCTCTGGTCCTAGCTTGGGTGGAGAAGGGCTTGGGAGTCGCCAGCAGCCAGTCCCTGGCCCTCTCTGGTCCTAGCTTGGGTGGAGAGGGGCTTGGGAGTCGCCAGCAGCCAGTCCCTGGCCCTCTCTGGTCCTAGCTTGGGTGGAGAGGGGCTTGAGAGTCATAAGCAGCCAGTCCCTGGCCCTCTCTGGTCCTAGCTTGGGTGGAGAGGGGCTTGAGAGTCATAAGCAGCCAGTCCCTGGCCCTCTCTGGTCCTAGCTTGGGTGGAGAGGGGCTTGGGAGTCGCCAGCAGCCAGTCCCTGGCCCTCTCTGGTCCTAGCTTGGGTGGAGAGGGGCTTGGGAGTCTTCAGCAGCCAGTCCCTGGCCCTCTCTGGTCCTAGCTTGGGTGGAGAGGGGCTTGGGAGTCGCCAGCAGCCAGTCCCTGGCCCTCTCTGGTCCTAGCTTGGGTGGAGA
Organism: Palaemon carinicauda; assembly: GCF_036898095.1. NCBI lineage: Eukaryota > Metazoa > Arthropoda > Malacostraca > Decapoda > Palaemonidae > Palaemon > Palaemon carinicauda. Next base: position 174,671,805 of record NC_090732.1, on the reverse strand, counting down.
GGGGCTTGGGAGTCGCCAGCAGCCAGTCCCTGGCCCTCTCTGGTCCTAGCTTGGGTGGAGAGGGGCTTGAGAGTCATAAGCAGCCAGTCCCTGGCCCTCTCTGGTCCTAGCTTGGGTGGAGAGGGGCTTGAGAGTCATAAGCAGCCAGTCCCTGGCCCTCTCTGGTCCTAGCTTGGGTGGAGAGGGGCTTGGGAGTCGCCAGCAGCCAGTCCCTGGCCCTCTCTGGTCCTAGCTTGGGTGGAGAGGGGCTTGAGAGTCATAAGCAGCCAGTCCCTGGCCCTCTCTGGTCCTAGCTTGGGTGGAGAGGGGCTTGAGAGTCATAAGCAGCCAGTCCCTGGCCCTCTCTGGTCCTAGCTTGGGTGGAGAGGGGCTTGGGAGTCGCCAGCAGCCAGTCCCTGGCCCTCTCTGGTCCTAGCTTGGGTGGAGAGGGGCTTGGGAGTCGCCAGCAGCCAGTCCCTGGCCCTCTCTGGTCCTAGCTTGGGTGGAGAGGGGCTTGGGAGTCGCCAGCAGCCAGTCCCTGGCCCTCTCTGGTCCTAGCTTGGGTGGAGAGGGGCTTGGGAGTCGCCAGCAGCCAGTCCCTGGCCCTCTCTGGTCCTAGCTTGGGTGGAGAAGGGCTTGGGAGTCGCCAGCAGCCAGTCCCTGGCCCTCTCTGGTCCTAGCTTGGGTGGAGAGGGGCTTGGGAGTCGCCAGCAGCCAGTCCCTGGCCCTCTCTGGTCCTAGCTTGGGTGGAGAGGGGCTTGAGAGTCATAAGCAGCCAGTCCCTGGCCCTCTCTGGTCCTAGCTTGGGTGGAGAGGGGCTTGAGAGTCATAAGCAGCCAGTCCCTGGCCCTCTCTGGTCCTAGCTTGGGTGGAGAGGGGCTTGGGAGTCATCAGCAGCCAGTCCCTGGCCCTCTCTGGTCATAGCTTGGGTGGAGAGGGGCTTGGGAGTCATCAGCAGCCAGTCCCTGGCCCTCTCTGGTCATAGCTTGGGTGGAGAGGGGCTTGGGAGTCATCAGCAGCCAGTCCCTGGCCCTCTCTGGTCATAGCTTGGGTGGAGAGGGGCTTGGGAGTCATCAGCAGCCAGTCCCTGGCCCTCTCTGGTCTTAGCTTGGGTGGAGAGGGGCTTGGGAGTCATCAGCAGCCAGTCCCTGGCCCTCTCTGGTCCTAGCTTGGGTGGAGAGGGGCTTGGGAGTCATCAGCAGCCAGTCCCTGGCCCTCTCTGGTCCTAGCTTGGGTGGAGAGGGGCTTGGGAGTCATCAGCAGCCAGTCCCTGGCCCTCTCTGGTCTTAGCTTGGGTGGAGAGGGGCTTGGGAGTCATCAGCAGCCAGTCCCTGGCCCTCTCTGGTCTTAGCTTGGGTGGAGAGGGGCTTGGGAGTCATCAGCAGCCAGTCCCTGGCCCTCTCTGGTCTTAGCTTGGGTGGAGAGGGGCTTGGGAGTCATCAGCAGCCAGTCCCTGGCCCTCTCTGGTCCTAGCTTGGGTGGAGAGGGGCTTGGGAGTCATCAGCAGCCAGTCCCTGGCCCTCTCTGGTCTTAGCTTGGGTGGAGAGGGGCTTGGGAGTCTTCAGCAGCCAGTCCCTGGCCCTCTCTGGTCCTAGCTTGGGTGGAGAGGGGCTTGGGAGTCTTCAGCAGCCAGTCCCTGGCCCTCTCTGGTCCTAGCTTGGGTGGAGAGGGGCTTGGAAGTCATCAGCAGCCAGTCCCTGGCCCTCTCTGGTCCTAGCTTGGGTGGAGAGGGGCTTGGGAGTCATCAGCAGCCAGTCCCTGGCCCTCTCTGGTCATAGCTTGGGTGGAGAGGGGCTTGGAAGTCATCAGCAGCCAGTCCCTGGCCCTCTCTGGTCTTAGCTTGGGTGGAGAGGGGCTTGGGAGTCATCAGCAGCCAGTCCCTGGCCCTCTCTGGTCTTAGCTTGGGTGGAGAGGGGCTTGGGAGTCATCAGCAGCCAGTCCCTGGCCCTCTCTGGTCTTAGCTTGGGTGGAGAGGGGCTTGGGAGTCATCAGCAGCCAGTCCCTGGCCCTCTCTGGTCATAGCTTGGGTGGAGAGGGGCTTGGGAGTCATAAGCAGCCAGTCCCTGGCCCTCTCTGGTCATAGCTTGGGTGGAGAGGGGCTTGGGAGTCGCCAGCAGCCAGTCCCTGGCCCTCTCTGGTCATAGCTTGGGTGGAGAGGGGCTTGGGAGTCATCAGCAGCCAGTCCCTGGCCCTCTCTGGTCTTAGCTTGGGTGGAGAGGGGCTTGGGAGTCGCCAGCAGCCAGTCCCTGGCCCTCTCTGGTCATAGCTTGGGTGGAGAGGGGCTTGGGAGTCATCAGCAGCCAGTCCCTGGCCCTCTCTGGTCATAGCTTGGGTGGAGAGGGGCTTGGGAGTCATCAGCAGCCAGTCCCTGGCCCTCTCTGGTCATAGCTTGGGTGGAGAGGGGCTTGGGAGTCATCAGCAGCCAGTCCCTGGCCCTCTCTGGTCATAGCTTGGGTGGAGAGGGGCTTGGGAGTCATCAGCAGCCAGTCCCTGGCCCTCTCTGGTCATAGCTTGGGTGGAGAGGGGCTTGGGAGTCATCAGCAGCCAGTCCCTGGCCCTCTCTGGTCATAGCTTGGGTGGAGAGGGGCTTGGGAGTCATCAGCAGCCAGTCCCTGGCCCTCTCTGGTCATAGCTTGGGTGGAGAGGGGCTTGGGAGTCGCCAGCAGCCAGTCCCTGGCCCTCTCTGGTCATAGCTTGGGTGGAGAGGGGCTTGGGAGTCATCAGCAGCCAGTCCCTGGCCCTCTCTGGTCTTAGCTTGGGTGGAGAGGGGCTTGGGAGTCATCAGCAGCCAGTCCCTGGCCCTCTCTGGTCTTAGCTTGGGTGGAGAGGGGCTTGGGAGTCATCAGCAGCCAGTCCCTGGCCCTCTCTGGTCATAGCTTGGGTGGAGAGGGGCTTGGGAGTCATCAGCAGCCAGTCCCTGGCCCTCTCTGGTCCTAGCTTGGGTGGAGAGGGGCTTGGGAGTCATCAGCAGCCAGTCCCTGGCCCTCTCTGGTCTTAGCTTGGGTGGAGAGGGGCTTGGGAGTCATCAGCAGCCAGTCCCTGGCCCTCTCTGGTCATAGCTTGGGTGGAGAGGGGCTTGGGAGTCGCCAGCAGCCAGTCCCTGGCCCTCTCTGGTCCTAGCTTGGGTGGAGAGGGGCTTGGGAGTCATCAGCAGCCAGTGCCTGGCCCTCTCTGGTCCTAGCTTGGGTGGAGAGGGGCTTGGGAGTCGCCAGCAGCCAGGAAGTCCTAGCTTGGGTGGAGAGGGGCTTGAGAGTCATCAGCAGCCAGTGCCTGGCCCTCTCTGGTCCTAGCTTGGGTGGAGAGGGGCTTGGGAGTCGCCAGCAGCCAGGAAGTCCTAGCTTGGGTGGAGAGGGGCTTGGGAGTCATCAGCAGCCAGTGCCTGGCCCTCTCTGGTCCTAGCTTGGGTGGAGAGGGGCTTGGGAGTCATAAGCAGCCAGGAAGTCCTAGCTTGGGTGGAGAGGGGCTTGGGAGTCATAAGCAGCCAGGAAGTCCTAGCTTGGGTGGAGAGGGGCTTGGGAGTCGCCAGCAGCCAGGAAGTCCTAGCTTGGGTGGAGAGGGGCTTGGGAGTCATCAGCAGCCAGTGCCTGGCCCTCTCTGGTCCTAGCTTGGGTGGAGAGGGGCTTGGGAGTCATAAGCAGCCAGGAAGTCCTAGCTTGGGTGGAGAGGGGCTTGAGAGTCATCAGCAGCCAGTGCCTGGCCCTCTCTGGTCCTAGCTTGGGTGGAGAGGGGCTTGGGAGTCGCCAGCAGCCAGGAAGTCCTAGCTTGGGTGGAGAGGGGCTTGAGAGTCATCAGCAGCCAGTGCCTGGCCCTCTCTGGTCCTAGCTTGGGTGGAGAGGGGCTTGGGAGTCATCAGCAGCCAGGAAGTCCTAGCTTGGGTGGAGAGGGGCTTGGGAGTCATCAGCAGCCAGTGCCTGGCCCTCTCTGGTCCTAGCTTGGGTGGAGAGGGGCTTGGGAGTCATAAGCAGCCAGGAAGTCCTAGCTTGGGTGGAGAGGGGCTTGGGAGTCATCAGCAGCCAGTGCCTGGCCCTCTCTGGTCCTAGCTTGGGTGGAGAGGGGCTTGGGAGTCATCAGCAGCCAGGAAGTCCTAGCTTGGGTGGAGAGGGGCTTGGGAGTCATCAGCAGCCAGTGCCTGGCCCTCTCTGGTCCTAGCTTGGGTGGAGAGGGGCTTGGGAGTCATCAGCAGCTAGTCCCTGGCCCTCTCTGGTCCTAGCTTGGGTGGAGAGGGGCTTGGGAGTCATAAGCAGCCAGTGCCTGGCCCTCTCTGGTCCTAGCTTGGGTGGAGAGGGGCTTGGGAGTCATCAGCAGCCAGGAAGTCCTAGCTTGGGTGGAGAGGGGCTTGAGAGTCATCAGCAGCCAGTGCCTGGCCCTCTCTGGTCCTAGCTTGGGTGGAGAGGGGCTTGGGAGTCATAAGCAGCCAGGAAGTCCTAGCTTGGGTGGAGAGGGGCTTGGGAGTCATCAGCAGCCAGTGCCTGGCCCTCTCTGGTCCTAGCTTGGGTGGAGAGGGGCTTGGGAGTCATAAGCAGCCAGTGCCTGGCCCTCTCTGGTCCTAGCTTGGGTGGAGAGGGGCTTGGGAGTCGCCAGCAGCCAGGAAGTCCTAGCTTGGGTGGAGAGGGGCTTGAGAGTCATCAGCAGCCAGTGCCTGGCCCTCTCTGGTCCTAGCTTGGGTGGAGAGGGGCTTGGGAGTCATCAGCAGCCAGGAAGTCCTAGCTTGGGTGGAGAGGGGCTTGGGAGTCATCAGCAGCCAGTGCCTGGCCCTCTCTGGTCCTAGCTTGGGTGGAGAGGGGCTTGGGAGTCATCAGCAGCCAGTGCCTGGCCCTCTCTGGTCCTAGCTTGGGTGGAGAGGGGCTTAGGAGTCATAAGCAGCCAGGAAGTCCTAGCTTGGGTGGAGAGGGGCTTGGGAGTCATCAGCAGCCAGTGCCTGGCCCTCTCTGGTCCTAGCTTGGGTGGAGAGGGGCTTGGGAGTCATCAGCAGCCAGTCCCTGGCCCTCTCTGGTCCTAGCTTGGGTGGAGAGGGGCTTGGGAGTCATCAGCAGCCAGGAAGTCCTAGCTTGGGTGGAGAGGGGCTTGAGAGTCATCAGCAGCCAGTGCCTGGCCCTCTCTGGTCCTAGCTTGGGTGGAGAGGGGCTTGGGAGTCATCAGCAGCCAGGAAGTCCTAGCTTGGGTGGAGAGGGGCTTGGGAGTCATCAGCAGCCAGTGCCTGGCCCTCTCTGGTCCTAGCTTGGGTGGAGAGGGGCTTGGGAGTCATCAGCAGCCAGTCCCTGGCCCTCTCTGGTCCTAGCTTGGGTGGAGAGGGGCTTGGGAGTCATCAGCAGCCAGTGCCTGGCCCTCTCTGGTCATAGCTTGGGTGGAGAGGGGCTTGGGAGTCATCAGCAGCCAGTGCCTGGCCCTCTCTGGTCATAGCTTGGGTGGAGAGGGGCTTGGGAGTCATCAGCAGCCAGTGCCTGGCCCTCTCTGGTCATAGCTTGGGTGGAGAGGGGCTTGGGAGTCATCAGCAGCCAGCCCCTGGCCCTCTCTGGTCCTAGCTTGGGTGGAGAGGGGCTTGGGAGTCATCAGCAGCCAGTCCCTAACCCTCTCTGGTCCTAGCTTGGGTGGAGAGGGGCTTGAGAGTCATCAGCAGCCAATCCCTGGCTTTCTGGTCCTAGCTTGGGTGAAGAGGAGCTTGGGGGTCATCAGCAAGCAGTCCCTGGCCCGCTGGTCTTAGCTTGGGTGGAGAGGGGCTTGGGAGTCATCAGCAGCTAGTCCTTGGCCATTTCTGGTCCTAGCTTGGGTGGAGAGGGGCTTGGGAGTCATCAGCAGCTAGTCCTTGGCCATTTCTGGTCCTAGCTTGGGTGAAGAGGGACTTGGGAATCATCAGTAGCCAGTCCCTAGCCGCCTCTGGTCCTAGTTTGGGTGGAGAGGGGCTTGGGAGTCATCAGCAGCCAGTCCCTAGCCCTGTCTGGTCCTAGCTTGGGTGAAGAGGGACTTGGGAATCATCAGTAGCCAGTCCCTAGCCGCCTCTGGTCCTAGTTTGGGTGGAGAGGGTCTTGGGAATCATCAGTAGCCAGTCCCTAGCCCTCTCTGATCCTAGCTTAGGTGGAGAGGGGGCTTGGGAGTCATCAGCAGCTAGTGTTTGGCCCTTTCTGGTCCTAGCTTGGGTGGAGAGGGGCTTGGGCGTTGATCATATATGGACATTTTCCTGCTAGGGCATTTCCACTGCCCTTTGCCTTTACCATTCATGCGTAACCTTTAAACTACTAAATGTATTTTAGAAATAGAAGGAAAATATCAATCGAAAGGAAATGTTTTCAAACATGTGCTACGCCCTTTTCGAAAACATGAACTCTTACTATTACAAATATGCAAATCATTCGGATTGCTGTATCTCACACACACACACTCTCACACACACACACACACACACACACACACACACATAGAACAGCAGATGCTCAGCGCTCTAAAAATAATCCGTAGAATAGCCATCACTTTTCCTAGTTCCCGACAAAGGGAAATCTTGAACGTTTAACCGAATGTTTCATATCTGTATTTCATGTTTAGTTAAAATTTCGCCCTTCTCGTTCGTTGTGGGTGAAATTCCCTTTGACAGATTAATGGAAAGCTTAACCTCACTCTAGTTTCCACACATTCCTCCTGACTGATTGGGAATGT
>NC_090732.1:174655178-174660178 GCF_036898095.1 Palaemon carinicauda | reverse complement strand
CAAGAATAAATCATAAACCTAAGACTAATTCAAGATAAAAAAAATGAAAAATAGTATTTACATCATTGTTTTATATATATATATATATATATATATATATATATATATATATATACATATATATGCACACACACATATATATATATATATATATATATATATATATATATGTATATATATAAATATATATATATATGAATAGATATATATAAATATATATATATAGATATATATATATATAGATAGATAGATAGATAGATAGATAGATAGATATAAATATATATGAATATATAAATATATATATATATATATATATATATATATTTATATATTCATAATGTATATATATACATATATATATGTATATATATATATATATATATATATATATATATATATATATATATATATATCCTTTTCAAAACGTGTTTAAGAAACACACAAAACAACTGTAAAAAATATCAAATCTGTAAAATATCACGTCAGAGTAATGTAACTTAGTAAATTAGTAAGAAATTATATTCATACCCTTACTACAGAGACCCTTTTCACAATATATACAGGAAAAAAGACACTAAACAGCTGAATATATATATTTTTTTTCTTTTCTTTTTAAATACTCATCCATGGAATGAGTTCCACTTCATCAATATTTAGCTACCCCCACCAACGAGGTTGGAAGGAGGTTATGTTTTACCCCCCTGTTTGTGTGTTTCTTTGTGTGTGTGTGTTTGTTTGTGAGCAGCTCCCTGGCCACAAGTTTAATTCTAGTGTAATAAAACTTGCAGGGATTAACTGCCATGTAGGAAGCTAGAAATTATTCAGTTTTGGAAGGTCAAGGTCAAAGGTCAAGGTGACAGTCAAAGCAAAATGTCTAATTCACGCAATCAGTCATAAGTTTGGACCTCTTTGTCACAGAGACTTCAACCGTGGCTCACATTTGAATGTATGAAAATCCACGCCATTTAATATATGTCAAGGTCAAAGGTGAGGGTCAAGAAATAAGTTTCGGCGGCAGAGGTCTGCGCTCTACTGAGTGCCCCTCTAGTTGAAGGTGAGATCATAGCATGAGTTCTGTAATCCCCTTTAAAAAGGGCAACAGACGTAACCGCATATTAAAGTTGTAGGCAGAATGATAGTCTTCGTTGTACCAAATCATTGGAAATCTTAAAAATGACCAGGCGTGTTTTGCACTCTATATATCTACACTCTATGGCCGTATGATTAGGGTTTTTTTTTCTTCAAATATGTGCAAAATTATCATATATACATATACAGTATATATATATATATATATATATATATATATATATATATATATATATATATCTAGAGAGAGAGAGAGAGAGAGAGAGAGAGAGAGAGAGAGAGAGAGAGAGAGAGAGAGAGAGAGAATGTGTGTGTGTGTGTATGTGTAAATAAATTGCATCGTAAATTATTATTACCATCAGTGCCAAGATCAATAAAGATGTTCAGAACTCATATATTTTTGCAATTCCATATCTTAAGAGGCAAAATAGGTCTTTCCATCAATTTTCCTTTGCGATAAAGATTTCAAAGAACGTTTCATTACTATAAATTCCGTATGTGAATGAAAAACAAAATTGAAGTAAAGGGGTACTCGGTAGAGCGCAGACCTCCACCGCAGCAGCTTATATTTCGACCTTTTGCTCGACCTTCACCTCGACCTTCGAACTTAACATGTATTAATTGGCATGGATTTTCATGCACTCAAATGTGAACCAAATCTGAAGTCTCTGTGACATAGATGTCCAAACTTATGGCTGATTACGTGAATTGGATTACTTGACCGTGACCTTGACCTTCCAAAATTTAATCACCGCCAGTTTTTTACATAACAGTTAATCCCTGCAATTTTTATTACTATACGATTAAAATTATGGCCAGGAAGCTGTTCTAAAACAAACACACAAACAGGGGGTAAAATATAACCTCCTTCCAACTTCGTTGGCGAAGGTAGTTAGAAGATTACTATGATTAAAGTTTTGGGTAATTAATCCCCATCAAAAGGGCAGTTGGTCACCGCCCATTTAGATAGTTAAAATCATCGCTAAGGTTAATCTAAGATATGAGATACCATAGAACTAGTTCTACATCACAGAATTACATATTAGATCCCCAGACGGAAGCCACTGTTTCCAGTCTGTTGGTTTCTCGAAATATTCTCTTGGTTTCTGAATTCCACTAAATAGCAGTTATGAGAATCATTATTGAAATTCTTTGAAGGGTTATCTTCTAGTGCAGATGCTTTTAAAGCTTTCTCAAAAGCAAAATCAATGATATTGCTATTTACGATTCATATTGTCAGATATCCTTAACGCATTATACAAATTAGCAGCAATGAGAATCATCACTAAATATTTTTGAATGGTTATTATCTTAGAGTGTGGATTCTTTAATAATAATAATAATAATAATAATAATAACGACAAAATTGGGAAAACTATATAAGATGTGCTTTGGTTAAGTAATCAAAGTCTAATGTGAATTTGTAAGAGTATACCATGAAATTAATTCCGTTTTCTTTAAAGCGTGAGACAAAATAAATAACACACACGCTATCGTACTAATGTATACATAATAATAATAATAATAATAATAATAATAATAATAATAATAATAATAATGATAATAATGCAACATCTAATAATCATCAAAACCAAAACAATTTAGTTAAAACATTAAAATGATTTTAGAACAACGTTGAGAAATCTGTTAATTTCACTTAGTCATTTCGCATTCCAGGTAGAAATGACCATTTATGCCCGCACACGCTGTTAACAGAATCGTCCACAACGCCGGAATTACCGGGTGAAAAGCTGCAAATTAAGTCATACCCAGTTTACGCGTTATATGCTAAAAGAGCATCATATCACATTTCCACACCGGGCCACTTGTTTTGCATGAGATTACAGCGAAATTATATTCATTATATGCATTTGCAATGCTAGTGTATGCAATGCGAGAGAGCACACTTTGCTTATTTCATTCATGTGTATCTTTTATTTATGTAATATCCTTTAGATTTGATAAATAGTAATTCCTTTACCTGAGGGATTCATTTGTTCTTTGAACTTTATGTGAATGGAGGTTGGTAGCTTTGAAAATTATTCCTTCAACATTTTTTTTTTTTTTATTGTCGTTCATATTAAATTTCAGCTGGAATGAATGGCATTTGAGACCAGATTTATGGAAATATACACAGTCAATAATTAAAAAGTAAATAAATAAATAAATAAATAAATAAAAAATTTTTTTTACTATATTTGTTGACTTTTATGGTTTCAAGGGAACTATTTTTCTAGGGAACAACAACAACAACAATAAGAGCATTATTTCCGTTTTTCTTTTTAATGAATAACAGAGTACCTTAAAGGTTAAAGGTGTCTGGTTTTAGTTCCAGTTTCACCAGAATGGATGCTCACCAGAACGTCACCGGGGCAAGCACAACCCCTAACTGTGGTTCCCAAACACAGCAGTGGCATCCTCAGTAAACAGCTCAAACTCACAGTCCCGAGCGAGGATCGATCTACCGCCATGCGAATGCTAGGTGAACTCGTTACCACTGTACTAGCCAGGAGGCTTGAATGTTTATTTAATAAATATTTGTTTATTATTCACGATTCAATTTAAAAATATGTAAAGATGATACACATTAAAGAGGAAGTTTAGAATATCTTATATAATCTATCAAATCCTTTAATACAATAGGCCACTTTCTCCATAATATTTTTGTACGTTTGTGCTTTGGAAGAGTGGAGAGTACACTTGAGGGTACACTTGGGCATACTATTCTATCTAATTTCTCTTCTTCTTGTTTTTTTAAAGTTATTTATTTTAATGTTACTGTTCTTGAAATATTTTGATTTTTCCGTTTCCTTTCCTCACTCGGCTATTTTCCCTGTTGGGGGCCCTGGTCTTATAGGATCCTGCTTTTCCAACTAGGGTTATAGCTTAGCAAATAATAATAATAATAATGATAATAATAATAATAATAATAATAATAATAATAATAATAATAATAACTATACAAACCTTACCCTCGTTGTTTACATCGGAACTGAACTGTTCATGAACTGTTATGTATGTAAACTGTTCTGTACGAATTTAAAGCCACACAACAAACGCCCCGTCAACAGCTTGAACTGTTCCTAACACGAGTTCAAACAGAAAGGAATAATTCCACGAAACTTTTCAAACTCGATGTTATCATCCGCAACCAACCGGCATCAACGAATATTAATTTCTCCTGTTCACAGTCGAAGAATTTAGCCGAGAAAGTTCCGAGCAACTTTCCCCAAAGAAAGGGGATCTTTGAAAGGGAGAGCATTAATATGAAGGCAGTGGCAAGCAACTTGTGCCAGCGATTCATCATGCAATCTGTCGCGTCAGTCAAATTTTCTTCAAGCATTCACATATAATTTATGAGATTATCTTCTTGTGAAATAGATGGGCTTTCAGTGGAATTGAAACCTTCCTTTTAGAAATGGGTTTAAAATGTCTGCCAGAATGATTGATTGTCTACCCTTAATGTTCAACCCATTTTTGGATCTTGGAAGGATGGATTTCCATCCCCCATTTTTTTTTTTTTTTTTTTTTTTGGTAACATATTCGTCAACAGTTATGAATCTTAGTCTTCTGGTACTGGTTTGCAATTAATTATCAAATATCAAGGTGTTCGAGGTAGGCTGTTTTCCTGTCATTCCTAGATATATCTTTATCTTTTCCACTTTTATTGGTGCTTTTCTCTTTATCATGTTCATATAATAAATGAGAGAGAGAGAGAGAGAGAGAGAGAGAGAGAGAGAGAGAGAGAGAGAGAGAGAGAGAGAGGGGGGGGGGGTTCCCGATCAATTTAGAAAACATTTTTTGGAAAGGTAAAATGAGGTAAAGATGTATGATATTACCTAGAACCATCTCTCTCTCTCTCTCTCTCTCTCTCTCTCTCTCTCTCTCTCTCTCTCTCTCTCTCATCCTAC
>NC_090732.1:174647678-174650178 GCF_036898095.1 Palaemon carinicauda | reverse complement strand
TTCTCCAACTAGGGTTATAGCTTAGCAAGTAATAATGATAATAATGATAATAATAATAATAATAATAATAATAATAATTATAATAATAATAATAATTCTACGAACTTACCCTCGTTGTTTTCATCGGAACTGTACTGTTCATGAACTGTTATGTACATAAACTGCTCTGTATGAATTTAATTTCTCATAACCAACGCAACGTCAACAACTTGAACTGTTCCTAACACGAGTTCAAACAGAAAGGAATAATTCTACGAAACTTTTCAAACTCGATGTTATAATCCTCAACCAACCGGCATCAACGAATATTAATTTCTCCTGTTCACAGTCGAAGAATTTAGCCGAGAAAGTTCCGAGCAACTTTCCCCAAAGAAAGGGGGATCTTTGAAAGGGAGAGCATTAATATGAAGGCAGTGGCAAGCAACTTCTGCCAGCGATTCATCATGCAATCTGTCGCGTCAGTCAAATTTTCTTCAGCATTCACATATAATTTATGAGATTATCTTCTTGTGAAATAGATGGGCTCTCAGTGGAATTGAAACCTTCCTTTTAGAAATGGGTTTAAAGTGTCTGCCAGAATGATTGATTGTCTACCCTTAATGTTCAACCCATTTTTGGCTCTTGGAAGGATGGATTTCCATCCCCCATTTTTTGTAGCCTATTCATCAACAGTTATGAATCTTAGTCTTCTTGTTCCTGAGTTGCAATGAATTATCAAATATCAAGGTGTTCGAGGTAGGCTGTTTTCCTGTCATTCCTAGATATATCTTTATCTTTTCCACTTTTATTGGTGCTTTTCTCTTTATCATGTTCATATAATAAATGAGAGAGAGAGAGAGAGAGAGAGAGAGAGAGAGAGAGAGAGAGAGAGAGAGAGAGAGAGAGAGAGAGAGAGAGAGAGAGATGGTTCTAGGTAATATCATACATCTTTACCTCATTTTACCTTTCCAGAAAATGTTTTCTAAATTGATCGGGAACCCCCCCCCCCCTCTCTCTCTCTCTCTCTCTCTCTCTCTCTCTCTCTCTCTCTTTCTCTCTCTCTCTCTCTCTTTTTCTCTCTCTCTCATCCTACAGTAAACAACCCACGCATGCACTCAAGGGGTTAACTACTGCATTGAAATTGTTCAGTGGCTACCTTCCCTTTGGTAAGGGTAGAAGGGACACTTTAGGTATGGTAACCAGCTCTTCTAGGAGACCGACTCTCTGAAATCAAACCATTATTCTCTAGTGTTGGATAGTGCCATAACCTCTGTAAAAGGGTCTTCCACTGTCTTGGGGTAGAGTTCTCTTGTTTCAGGGCCGGTGCATTACATTTGCGCGCATTGCCCCTACAATTGCGCTCTAAAACCATTACCATTGCGCGCATCTTTCCATTACTATTGCGCGCATGCATTTCTCAGGGTATTCCAGTAATCCCTGTTGTCAAACCCATTCCAAAGAGAACGTTAGTTCTTTAGATGTCAATGAATTTCAATGGATTTTAAGGTAGTTAAATTCTATTTATCTTTTTTTTTTCTTTTGCAAGGGGTTTTCATGTCAATGCATAATAATAGTTGTTGGCTCAACTAATTTTATGCCAGTTACATTCAATGTAGCTTTATTGTTTTTCATTTCCCTACGAAGTTTTTTTTTTTCAGGAGTCGATGTTTAGGTTACCGGTAAATACAGATTACATACAAGACATTTATTCACAAGAATGTTTATTATAATAAAAAATGAGATACATTTATGTATATATATAAATGAAAAACAAACTTAACAGATGTCTGTTCGTGCTGAATATCTAAAACCAATAGCCTTCAAAAACTGATATCGATTATGTTCCCCTTCCTGCATCTTGTTGAATTGATCCATTAGATAAGTAGTCTTTTCTCTCTCGCTTCGTCTTAGAACTGCAGGTGTGCCAAGCCCTCGCAATTTAATGTATGTTGTTGTTTGGATTTTTAAGATGTTATCTAAAAACACAGAAATTGATGGGTGAGGTGAATAAAATTGCTCATTGTAATGAGCATGGAACGATTCGGGGCCATTTGTTGTTCGACGTGCTTCAACTGACGGTCGTGATGCCCATAGAATTGGAGGATATAATGCCTCCGGAAGGATGTAATTGTCAACAACGTAATCTGCAAACTTAACACAGCGCTGATCATCTGGAATGTTTGCCATGAGTTCCTCAGCAAAACTGTCACCAACTTCCGCAGGATCAAGAAATGCTAAACCAAAAAACTGAGTTAGCCACAAGCCTATTTCCGATTCCTTGTCTTTATATTCAGAACTGAGGCCTATTTTCTGAATTTTTCTCCACCAGCTTTGGCCTAGATGGAATCTACAACACTGTATTATTACATTTGGGAATATAGACCTAAATGCATTATGCATAGCTACTTCAAAATCAATGTGAACGAGACTAGGTTTAAATTCAAGATTTCTATCTGTACACAAGGTGGAGATCATGCTAAGCAATGTAGAGTAAATTTCTTCGGATTTCGATGGTAATAAA
>NC_090732.1:174625178-174642678 GCF_036898095.1 Palaemon carinicauda | reverse complement strand
TTGCATTCACCTTCTTCAGCACACGACCATTCTCCCTTCTCTCTACATTACCAAACCACTGCAATACATTTATATCCACGCTAGCTGCTAAATCATTTCTCACACCCGTTCTCACCCCAACCACTTCGTGCCTAACCCTATCCAACAAAGATTCACCAACTATACTCCTCAGACACTTCATATTGGAACACATTCAAATTTTGTCTCTCCGTTGCTTTAATTCCCCAAAACTCCGATCTCTGTAATCACAGTTGATACAATCACTTTCTCATTTAGAAACATAACGTAAACTAGAGGGGCACTCAGTAAAGCGCAGACCTCCGCCGCGGCAACTTATTTCTCGCCCCTTGTGCTTGAACTTGACCTTTAACCTTAACATGTATTAATTGGCATGGATTTTCATACTCTCAAATATGAACTAATTTTGAAGTCTCTGTGACAACGATGTCCAAACTTATGGCTGATTACGTGAATTGGAACTTTTGCTTGACCGTAACCTTGACCTTCCAAAATTTAATAATTTCAAGCTTTTTACAAAGCAGTTAATCTCTGCAAGTTTCATTACTCTGCCATTAAACTTGTGGTCATGAAGCTGTTCATAAACAAACACGCACACAGGCACACAAACAGGGGATAAACTCAACCTCCTTCCAATTTCGTTGGCGGATGCAATGAACAATATTACGTAATACTAAAGGAAGTAATGATGCTAGACTCTCTTTCTTAGTATAGATATACTAGACTTCATAAATGGATTTGATATTCCCATATCTATAACTTTTACTCTGGTCAGAGAGTTTATTAAAGTAGAAGAGTTCCAGACTTAGTCGAGCCTCACTATGACTTCGTCGAGACCCCATAGAAAATGATACAAAAGGCAATGAGAGAAACAAAAATTCTTTAGATCTCCTCACTGAATACTCTCTTTGTATCTACTGCCATTCAACTTCCCCTATATACCATCATTTTTTTCAGTTAAACTTCAACATTTTTATCAGTGCTAAAATATGCTTTATCCTCTCTTTCTTCTTCCTTAATTTACCCTCATACGAAACTCTTGTTCCCTACTTTTCTTCCCAAAAGCTCATTTATCTTTATTACCTCCGCCAACGAAGTTGGAAGGAGGTTATATTTTCGCCCCTGTTTGTATGTGTATGTGTGTGTTTGTTTGTGAACAGATCCCTGGACACAATTGTAATCGTAAAGTTATGAAACTTGCAGGGATTAACTGTTATGTAAAATGCTGGAAGGTCAAGGTCAAGGTCAAAGGTCAATGTCACGATCCAGCAAAATGTCCAATTAACGTAATCAGCCATAAATTTGGACATCGTTGTCACAGAGACTTGAAACTTGATTCGTATTTGAGTGTATGAAAATCCATCCCAATCAATACATATTAAGGTCGAAGGTCAAGGTCAAGAAATAAGCTGTCGCGGCGGAGGTCTGCGTTCTACTGAGTGCCCTTCTTGATATTTATCATTTCAGATTATGTACTCAAACCTAAAAACTGTATATTCTGCTTAGTAAAACACATCTGAAATTTGTCATTTTTTTTAATCACGTTCATTCCTTTTCAATTCCTTTCTTCTTTACTACTTTTATGACTTAATTGATAAACATTTGTTGATTCAACCCTTACCCTAGTCTTGCCTTTTTTCTTTGTGGTATGTTTGGAAAACACTTTCATTTTAAATCCTGATTATCCTTCATTGTGTATAAGTAAATTTAGCTTAAGGAAATATCAGAAGAAAGTCAGTTTATAGGTGATTAAACCCTTTGTTGGGATTCCTTTTAAAACAAAAATTTTGTTGAGGAAAAAAAAACACATCTTAAGTAGGATAAACAGAAATACTAATGTCGCCACATACATATTTATTGCAAACATTTCTACATTTCAAATGTCATCATCAATGCTACTTATCCCTTTCACCCCCAATGGACGTACCGGTACGTTCTTGCAAAACACTGTTATTTACATGTTTTACGTTCTTGCAAAACACTGATATTTACATGTTTTTGCATATTTTTTATAACTTTATGAGAAACTTCAGGCATTTTCCAAAAGAATGAGACCAACCTGACCTCTCTATGACAAAAATTAAGGCTGTTAGAGCAATTTAAAACAAAAAAAAAGATAGCAAAATGTGCTTGAAAGTTCAACATACCTTATGGGGAAAAGGGTTAAAGTAAAGATAAAAGAAACAATATAATTTCAAATTAAGAATTACAAACAACAAGTAAAGGATTATTAAAAAATATATTAAAGATTTGTGCTTGAAAGTTCAACATACCTTGTGGGGAAAAGGGTTAAAGTAAAGATAAAAGAAACAATACAATTTCAAATTAAAAATTACATACAAGTAAAGGATTATTAAAATACATATTAAAAATTAATAAAAAATCAATCTGTTACGAAGAGGTGGAAAGCAGAGATATTACAATTGAGGTCAGACCTTAAATATTTTATGTGAAGAGATTCTAAAATTCATAAGTCACTTACTGAAGAGCAAGACCTACGTATGTGTATGAAATATGTTACGAATGATTTATCCAATTTCATGAAATTTATTGATTTTGTTACAAAGCAAATTAGAATGTATGCCCAGGAAAGAAATGTATTTTATGCAATTAGAATTACAAAGCCTCAGAGAATTGCTAATTCTGGTTGACAAGAGACTGAAATGAAAAACACCAATGAGTGAGAGAGCGTTATTGTAATTCATGACGCAGTAGATAATTAGCAGAATACCATTTAGGCGTTTTCACTGTACTATACTGACGTTTTCATTGTACCATTTTGACGTTTTCTTTGTACCATTTAGGCGTTTTCGTTGTACTATTTTGACGTTTTCTTTGTACCATTTAGGCGTTTTCATTGTACTATTTTGACGTTTTCTTTGTACCATTTAGGCGTTTTCATTGTACTATTTTGACGTTTTCTTTGTACCATTTAGGCGTTTTCATTGTACCATTTTGACGTTTTCATTGTACTATTTTGACGTTTTCATTGTACTATTTTTACGTTTTCATTGTACCATTTAGGCGTTTTCACTGTACTATACTGACGTTTTCATTGTACCATTTAGGCGTTTTCATTGTACTATTTTTACGTTTTCATTGTACCATTTAGGCGTTTTCATTGTACTATTTTTACGTTTTCATTGTACCATTTAGGCGTTTTCACTGTACTATACTGACGTTTTCATTGTACCATTTAGGCGTTTTCATTGTACTATTTTTACGTTTTCTTTGTACCATTTAGGCGTTTTCATTGTACTATTTTGACGTTTTCTTTGTACCATTTAGGCGTTTTCATTGTACTATTTTGACGTTTTCTTTGTACCATTTAGGCGTTTTCATTGTACTATTTTGACGTTTTCTTTGTACCATTTAGGCGTTTTCATTGTACCATTTTGACGTTTTCATTGTACTATTTTTACGTTTTCATTGTACCATTTAGGCGTTTTCACTGTACTATACTGACGTTTTCATTGTACCATTTAGGCGTTTTCATTGTACTATTTTTACGTTTTCATTGTACCATTTAGGCGTTTTCACTGTATTATACTGACGTTTTCATTGTACCATTTACGCGTTTTTATTGTACTTTTGACGTTTTCATTGTACCATTTAGGCGTTTTCATTGTATTATTTTGACGTTTTCATTGTACCATTTAGGTGTTTTCATTGTACCATTCTGATGGTTTCATTTTACCATTTTGACGTTGTCAATGTACCATTGAGAGGTTTTCAATATCATTGAGGGATTTTCACGGTACCATTCTGACGTTTTCTCTGTACCCTTTTGTCGTTTTCATTGTACCATTTAGGTGTTTTCATTGTACCATTCTGATGGTTTCATTTTACCATTTTGACGTCACTGTACCATTGAGAGGTTTTCACTATCATTGAAGGGTTTTCACTGTACCATTCTGACGTTTTCTCTGTACCCTTTTGACGTTTTCATTGTACCATTTAGGTGTTTTCATTGTACCATTCTGATGGTTTCATTTTACCATTTTGACGTCACTGTACCATTGAGAGGTTTTCACTATCATTGAAGGGTTTTCACTGTACCATTCTGACGTTTTCTCTGTACCCTTTTGACGTTTTCATTGTACCCTTTAGGTGTTTTCATTGTACCATTCTGATGGTTTCATTTTACCATTTTGACGTCACTGTACCATTGAGAGGTTTTCACTATCATTGAAGGGTTTTCACTGTACCATTGTGACGTTTTCTCTGTACCCTTTTGACGTTTTCATTGTACCATTTAGGTGTTTTCATTGTACCATTCTGATGGTTTCATTTTACCATTTTGACGTCACTGTACCATTGAGAGGTTTTCACTATCATTGAAGGGTTTTCACTGTACCATTGTGACGTTTTCTCTGTACCCTTTTGACGTTTTCATTGTACCCTTTAGGTGTTTTCATTGTACCATTCTGATGATTTCATTTTACCATTTTGACGTCACTGTACCATTGAGAGGTTTTCACTATCATTGAAGGGTTTTCACTGTACCATTCTGACGTTTTCTCTGTACCCTTTTGACGTTTTCATTGTACCCTTTAGGTGTTTTCATTGTACCATTCTGATGGTTTCATTTTACCATTTTGACGTCACTGTACCATTGAGAGGTTTTCACTATCACTGAAGGGTTTTCACTGTACCATTCTGATGTTTTCTCTGTACCCTTTTGACGTTTTCATTGTACCATTTAGGTGTTTTCATTGTACCATTCTGATGGTTTCATTTTACCATTTGACGTCACTGTACCATTGAGAGGTTTTCACTATCACTGAAGGGTTTTCACTGTACCATTCTGATGTTTTCTCTGTACCCTTTTGACGTTTTCATTGTACCATTTAGGTGTTTTCATTGTACCATTCTGATGATTTCATTTTACCATTTTGACGTCACTGTACCATTGAGAGGTTTTCACTATCATTGAAGGGTTTTCACTGTACCATTCTGACGTTTTCTCTGTACCCTTTTGATGTTTTCGTTGTACCATTTAGGTGTTTTCATTGTACCATTCTGATGGTTTCATTTTACCATTTTGACGTCACTGTAACATTGAGAGGTTTTCACTATCATTGAAGGGTTTTCACTGTACCATTCTGACGTTTTCTCTGTACCATTTTGACGTTTTCATTGTACCATTTAGGTGTTTTCATTGTACCATTTTGACGTCACTGTACCATTTAGAGGTTTTCACTATCATTGAAGGGTTTTCACTCTACCATTCTGACGTTTTCTCTGTACCCTTTTGACGTTATCATTGTACCATTTAGGTGTTTTCATTGTACCATTCTGATGGTTTCATTTTACCATTTTGACGTCACTGTACCATTGAGAGGTTTTCACTATCATTGAAGGGTTTTCACTGTACCATTCTGACGTTTTCTCTGTACTCTTTTGACGTTTTCATTGTACCATTTAGGTGTTTTCATTGTACCATTCTGATGGTTTCATTTTACCATTTTGACGTCACTCTACCATTGAAAGGTTTTCACTACTATTGAAGGGTTTTCACTGTACCATTGTGACGTTTTCTCTGTACCCTTTTGACGTTTTCATTGTACCATTTAGGTGTTTTCATCATACCATTTTGTTGGTTTCATTTTACCATTTTGACATCACTGTACCATTGAGAGGTTTTCACTATCATTGAAGGGTTTTCACTGTACCATTGTGACGTTTTCTCTGTAACCTTTTGACGTTTTCATTGTACCATTTAGGTGTTTTTATTGTACCATTCTGATGGTTCATTTTACCATTTTGACGTCACTGTACCATTGAGAGGTTTTCACTATCATTGAAGGGTTTTCACTGTACCATTCTGACTTTTTCACTGTACCAAACTGACGTTTTCATTGTATCATTCTGACGTCTTTACTTTATCATTTTTGACGTTTTAACCGTACCATTCTGACTTCTTCATTGTACCATTCTGACGTCTTTACTTTATCATTCTGACGTTTTAACTTGCAATTCTAACTTTTTCACTGTACCATTTTGACGTTTTCACTGTACCATTCTGACTTTTTCACTGTACCAAACTGACGTTTTCATTGTACCATTCTGACGTCTTTACTTTATCATTCTGACGTTTTAACTTGCAATTCTAACTTTTTCACTGTACCATTTTGACGTTTTCACTGTACCATTCTGACTTTTTCACTGTACCAAACTGACGTTTTCATTGTACCATTCTGACGTCTTTACTTTATCATTCTGACGTTTTAACTTGCAATTCTAACTTTTTCACTGTACCATTTTGACGTTTTCACTGTACCATTCTGACTTTTTCACTGTACCAAACTGACGTTTTCATTGTACCATTTTGACGTCTTTACTTTATCATTCTGACGTTTTAACTTGCAATTCTAACTTTTTCACTGTACCATTTTGACGTTTTCACTGTACCATTCTGACGCTTTCACTGTACCATTTTGACGTTTTCACTGTACCATTCTGACTTTTTCACTATACCATTCGAATATTATCGAGGTACCATACTGATTTTTTAACCTTACCATTTAGATGTATCTAATATATTATCCAGAAGCCTATAAGGCTTTGTACCCACAGATAAAAATATTTAAATGAACATAGAAAAAAAGTACTTACCAATTGAATTGTATTAATATAATAATGATATATCCCCTTATTTAACAATTAAAAAAATACAGAGTGCCATTCAACTATCCTCGCTTCAACACATTTAAATGAAATTAAAAAGCATCGCGCTGATGAAACTGTTAAAATTATATTAAAACATCATGACCTGATTAGTAGGCAACGAGGCCGCATAGAACTAATGCCATTAAATTTTTTAGCTCAGAGATTTCTGGCTGGCAATCAATCTAACTTATTTGGCAGTTCATTTTGTTAATGACATCGTCGAGAATTAATTCAAGCGCCCTTCGTTATTTAAATTGATTTTTTGGGGTCATTTATTCATGAGCTCTTAGGTAAAGACTATCAGTACGGAGAGGATAATGAGGGAGATGATCGTAGCTTTATAGACTGATTGATTGATTGATTTAAAGTTTTCAGGCATCCTGACATCTAAGGTCGTAGCTTTATATTTTGATTGATTTATTTAAAGTTTTCAGGCATCCTGACATCTAAGGTCGTAGCTTTATAGATTGATTGATTGATTTAAAGTTTTCAGGCATCCTGACATCTAAGGTCGTAGCTTTATAGACTGATTGATTGATTGATTTAAAGTTTTCAGGCATCCTGACATCTAAGGTCGTAGCTTTATAGATTGATTGATTGATTTAAAGTATTCAGGCATCCTGACATCTAAGGTCGTAGCTTTATAAATATATTGATTGATTGATTTAAAGTTTTCAGGCATCCTGACATCTAAGGTCGTAGCTTTATAGATTGATTGATTGATTTAAAGTTTTCAGGCATCCTGACATCTAAGGTCGTAGCTTTATATTTTGATTGATTTATTTAAAGTTTTCAGGCATCCTGACATCTAAGGTCGTAGCTTTATAGACTGATTGATTGATTGATTTAAAGTTTTCAGTTGATTTGACATCTAAGGTCGTAGCTTTATAGACTGATTGATTGATTTAAAGTTTTCAGGCATCCTAACATCTAATGGTCGTAGCTTTATTGATTGATTGATTTAAAGTTGTCAGGCCTCCTGACATCTAAGGTCGTAGCTTTATAGACTGATTGATTGATTTAAAGTTTTCAGGCATCCTGACATCTAATGGTCGTAACTTTATAGACTGATTGATTGATTTAAAGTTTTCAGGCATCCTGACATCTAATGGTCGTAGCTTTATAGATTGATTGATTGATTTAAAGTTGTCAGGCCTCTTGACATCTAAGGTCGTAGCTTTATAGACTGATTGATTGGTCGTACCTTTATAGACTGATTGATTGATTGATTTAAAGTTTTCAGGCCTCCTGACATCTAAGGTCGTAGCTTTATAGACTGATTGATTGGTTGATTTAAAGTTTTCAGGCCTCCTGACATCTAAGGTCGTAGCTTTATAGACTGATTGATTGGTCGTACCTTTATAGACTGATTGATTGATTGATTTAAAGTTTTCAGGCCTCCTGACATCTAAGGTCGTAGCTTTATAGACTGATTGATTGGTCGTACCTTTATAGACTGATTGATTGATTGATTTAAAGTTTTCAGGCCTCCTGACATCTAAGGTCGTAGCTTTATAGATGATAAAATGTAACATGAAGCGAGATCGGTTTGGGACATTTATGTGGTGGAGGTATTACCCAATTTGAACATAAAGTGAGTTTTATATAATATCAGGGATTCTATTTCATTATCAATGTAAGTTTTTGTTAAGAATGAGGTCTGGGGTATATGATTGTGATTTTCCGTTCAAAGTTATTTGGAATATTTCCTTTTTTATGGACTGGAGTAAAATTGGTTAACATACATTCAATGTTATTGGCAGAATATTATTACACTTGCATGGCAGAACAGAGTTATCAATAAAAGGTACGATCATCTCCCTCATTATCCGCTCCGTGGAAACCGATAGTCCCTACCTAAGAGTTCATGAATAAATAACCCCCAAAAAATCAATTTAAATAACGAAGGGCGCTTGAATTAATTCTCGACGATGTCATTAACAAAATGAGCTGCCAAATAGCTTAGATTGATTGCCAGCCAGAAATCTCTGAGCTAAAAATTTAATGGAATTAGTTCTATTCGGCCTCGTTGCCTACTAATTAGGTCATGATATCTTAATATAATTTTAGCAGTTTCATCAGCTCGATGATTTTTAATTGCATTTAAATGTGTTGAAGCGAGGACAGTGAATGGCATTCTGTGTTTTTTTGATTGTTAAAACAAGGGGATATATCGTTATTATATTAATTATGTCTGGGGTTTGGCCAGTTTTCATCACCACGCTGGCTACTACGGATTGATGATAATAGGGGATGATAGTCTGATCACTTACAGCAAACCAACCTAGTATTGGTGGCTTTTCTGATCAATGTCATATACAACCCCTTTCACCACGTTAAGGTATCCCAAATTGCATTAAACACACTTAAAAAATGCTCATGATTTATAATCTGATCCCGTAATTCTTTGAGTGTTGAATAGTTTCAAGATCCCGTGTCTGGCTGGTCATGGTTGTGGTGTGGAAGTTACTATATACAAATGATTAGGTCATTACCTCTGAAAATGATCTGGATGTCTTGTGGAAGTTACTATATACAATTGATTTGGTCATTACCTCTGAAAATGATCTGGATGTCTTGTGGAAGTTACTATATACAATTGATTTGGTCATTACCTCTGAAAATGATCTGGCTGTCTTGTGGAAGTTACTATATACAATTGATTTGGTCATTACCTCTGAAAATGATCTGGCTGTCTTGTGGAAGTTACTATATACAATTGATTTGGTCATTACCTCTGAAAATGATCTGGATGTCTTGTGGAAGTTACTATATACAATTGATTTGGTCATTACCTCTGAAAATGATCTGGATATCTTGTGGAAGTTACTATATACAAATGATTAGGTCATTACCTCTGAAAATGATCTGGCTGTCTTGTGGAAGTTACTATATACAATTGATTTGGTCATTACCTCTGAAAATGATCTGGATGTCTTGTGGAAGTTACTATATACAATTGATTTGGTCATTACCTCTGAAAATGATCTGGATATCTTGTGGAAGTTACTATATACAATTGATTTGGTCATTACCTCTGAAAATGATCTGGCTGTCTTGTGGAAGTTACTATATACAATTGATTTGGTCATTACCTCTGAAAATGATCTGGCTGTCTTGTGGAATTTACTATATACAATTGATTTGGTCATTACCTCTGAAAATGATCTGGATGTCTTGTGAAAGTTACTATATACAATTGATTTGGTCATTACCTCTGAAAATGATCTGGATGTCTTGTGAAAGTTACTATATACAATTGATTTGGTCATTACCTCTGAAAATGATCTGGATGTCTTGTGGAAGTTACTATATACAATTGATTTGGTCATTACCTCTGAAAATGATCTGGATGTCTTGTGAAAGTTACTATATACAATTGATTTGGTCATTACCTCTGAAAATGATCTGGATGTCTTGTGAAAGTTACTATATACAATTGATTTGGTCATTACCTCTGAAAATGATCTGGATGTCTTGTGGAAGTTACTATATACAATTGATTTGGTCATTACCTCTGAAAATGATCTGGATGTCTTGTGGAAGTTACTATATACAATTGATTTGGTCATTACCTCTGAAAATGATCTGGATGTCTTGTGGAAGTTACTATATACAATTGATTTGGTCATTACCTCTGAAAATGATCTGGATGTCTTGTGAAAGTTACTATATACAATTGATTTGGTCATTACCTCTGAAAATGATCTGGCTGTCTTGTGGAAGTTACTATATACAATTGATTTGGTCATTACCTCTGAAAATGATCTGGCTGTCTTGTGGAAGTTACTATATACAATTGATTTGGTCATTACCTCTGAAAATGATCTGGCTGTCTTGTGGAAGTTACTATATACAATTGATTTGGTCATTACCTCTGAAAATGATCTGGCTGTCTTGTGGAAGTTACTATATACAATTGATTTGGTCATTACCTCTGAAAATGATCTGGCTGTCTTGTGGAAGTTACTATATACAATTGATTTGGTCATTACCTCTGAAAATGATCTGGATATCTTGTGGAAGTTACTATATACAATTGATTTGGTCATTACCTCTGAAAATGATCTGGATGTCTTGTGGAAGTTACTATATACAATTGATTTGGTCATTACCTCTGAAAATGATCTGGCTGTCTTGTGGAAGTTACTATATACAATTGATTTGGTCATTACCTCTGAAAATGATCTGGCTGTCTTGTGGAAGTTACTATATACAATTGATTTGGTCATTACCTCTGAAAATGAGGAATACGTACAGTTGTAGAGTGGCGAGGTGCTTTGGAGACTAGTGGCTTGATGGTAAACGTTGATAAAACCGAGGTTATGGTGACCAGTAATGAAGGTAGGGAAACAATAGCCATATATTTTGAGGTGATGCACTGGCCACTATTTTAGCTAGACTACTTTTTTCGAGCTTTTATCCCTACAGTAAGGGGTCGGTTACCTGATACGCCTTCATTACCTTCTATCAAAGGTATCCTATTCCACCAAACCTCTTCTCTCCATATCATCCTTCATCTTATCTCGCCATCTAATTCTCTACCTCTCCGAATCTTCCCCCATGACAGGTTCCTCCCAAGATGTCCTCACTCCTTCCCAACGTTTATTCTCAATACATGTCCGCACCATCTCATGACGCTGTTATCACCTCTGTAATCTTTACTACGCCTGCCGTTCTTATTTAATTCTTCTTAAGAAAGATAACTTGGTTTCACATGAGTATCTGCTCTTTAAAAGAACAAACAATGGACAGGGTTATTTCTGATATCCCAGACAGGTACAAAATATTCAGGAAAATTAATATTGACCCCAATACCGCTGTGATCCTACCTGCCTCTCTCTCTCTCTCTCTCTCTCTCTCTCTCTCTCTCTCTCTCTCTCTCTCTCTCTCTCTCTCTCTCTCTCTCTCTGTATATATATATATATATATATATATATATATATATATATATATATATATATATATATATATATATATATATATAGATATATATATATATATAGATATATATATATATATATATATATATATATATATAGATATATATATATATAGATATATATATATATATATATATATATATACATATATACATATATATATTTATACATATATATATTATACCTCAACCATCCCACCTCTCTCTCACTCTCTCTCTCTCTCTCTCTCTCTCTCTCTCTCTCTCTCAACCATCCTGCCTCTCTCTTATGTCCTTGTAACCCTTTATACCTCCACCATCCTACCCTCTCTCTCTCTCTCTCTCTCTCTCTCTCTCTCTCTCTCTCTCTCTCTCTCTCTCTGTTGCTTCCATTGCCTTCGAAATTGTTTATTTTCGAGCGGTAGCCTCTGGGAAATGGCCTCAAAACCCTTTGCACAGAGGAGAAGGCTAAAATCAAAGCTGTAGTAAGAGATAACAGGTAAACATGTTTTAGAGAAATACATATATTTTCCCTCCAGAGTTTCTCTCTTTTCAGAACTTCCTTCTGCCAAGCGAAAACACACAAACATAACAATTATTCTTATACAATTCCTTACCTAGATGGATTTAATTCGAGGAAATCTTTTAGGATTTAAAATTTATTCTTTCGTGTAAGCCTTTATGAATTGTACCATACTTAGTTTTATATTCAATAAGATTCTATAACAATTTATGATGCATTTATTAAATGGATTGTCTTTGATAGTTGTATATAACATCACTTGTTTTGATTGAAATGGAAAGTGGATTGCCAATATCAGCAATTGGCTGTGTTATGAGACTTGAGGATTTGAGAAAAAAATCAAGTAAGAATAAAATTACATAGAAAAATGATGGCACATATAATAACGACATATGTAAACACTATGACACTAAGATTTCATACATTTTAAAGGATTATTATTATTATTATTATTATTATTATTATTATATTTACATGCTAAGCTACAACCATAGTTGCAAGAACCGGATTCTATAGGCCCAGGGGCCCCAACAGAAAAAATAGCCCAGTGAAGATAGGAAATAAGGAAAATTTAATATTTTAAGAACAGTAACAACAAAGAAATATATATATTATATATATACATATATATATATATATATATATATATATATATATATATATATATATATATATATATATATGAATTTATCTGTATGGGTATATTCACAAACAAAACAGGCGTGAATTTCGATTTGGAAAAAAAAAAAAAAACATGATACAGCTAACAGCAACAGTAGTAGTTATTTGTGCTACCACGCCGGTCTTCAAAAGCATGCTAATTCTCTCTCGGCATTGTGTTTGTACATCCGCGCTGTTTGGCAGCCCTTTTTGTAGCTCTTTGTTGTTAGCTTTCGAATGTCATTAGCGCTTCACAAAGAGACATCAGATAGTAAGCCTCGTAACGAACCTCTACCAAAAGGAACGAGGCGAAAAAAAAAAAAAATTACGGTTTATCTATCCCTTGCGCAGTTGATTGGAACGCGAGACAGATTACATTGCAATGCTTCGGTATTCGGGTGTATATTTTATCCATCATCATCATCATCATCATCATCATCTCCAATGCCTATTAATGCAAAGGGCCTCGGTTAGTTTTCGTCAGTCGTATCATTATCTCCTCCTACTCCTATTGAAGCAAAGGGCCTCGGTTAGATTTCACCAGTCGTAGCATTATCATTATCTCCTCCTACTCCTATTGATGCAAAGGGCCTCGGTTAGATTTTGTTAGTCTTATCATTATCATCATCTCTGCCTACTCCTATTGACGCAAAGGGCCTCGGTGGTTAGATTTCCCCAGTCGTAGCATTATCATTATCTCCTCCTACTCCTATTGAAGCAAAGGGCCTCGGTTAGATTTCCCTAGTCGTATTTATCCTAAGCTTTTAAGTAATACTTTTCCCATTATCATCTCCCACCTAAGCAAAAAAAAAAAGAAAAAAAAAAACTATGCTTGCGCAGTTGATTGGAACGCGAGCCAGATTACATTGCAATGCTTCAGTATTCGGGTGTATATTTTATCCATTATTATCATCATCATCATCATCATCATCTCCTCCTACTCCTATTGATGCAAAGGGCCTCGATTAGATTTCGCCAGTCGTTTCTATCTTGAGCCTTTAAAGGTCGCTCATGAATGTCAGAGGCAAGTGACAGTAACATTGCCCTAGCAAGCAGTACAATGCCCTAGAGACTGACCATATATTATATGTTCAGCGCCCAAGCCTCCTCTCCACCCAAGCTAGGGCCAGGGAGGGCCAGGCAGTGGTGGCTGATGACTCAGCAGATAGACCTATAGGCTCCCCCAAACCCCCAAACCTTAGCTTACAAGGATGGTAAGGTTGCAGACACTAATGGCACTAACGAGTGTGCGCGGGACTCGAATCCCCGACTGGCAAACACCAGGCAGAGACGTTACCAATAAGGCGACAACAACTTCTCCATTCATCATCTCTCACTTCACGCTTCATAGCCCTCAGCCATGTAGGCCTGGGTCTTCCAACTCTTCTAGTGCCTATACTCATTTTTTTTAATGAGGCGTATTTGCACCGATTCGCAACGGTGCCCTTTTAGTTCGGAAAAAGTTTCCTGATCGCTGATTGGTTAGAATTATCTTGTCCAACCAATCAGCGATCAGGAAACGTTTCCGAGCTAAAAGTGCACCCCTGTGAGTCGGGCAAATCTGCCTCACTAAAAAGAATTGACTATAGTTTAGCCCAATTGAAATTATGGTGATCTAATATCTCTTGGGGAGTGCGAAGAACATGACCAAACCATCTCCATCTACCCTTCTCTATGACCTCATCCACATATGGCACGCGAGTAATCTCTCTTATAATTTCCTTTCTAGTCCTATCCTACCATTTAACTCCAAATATCCTTCTGGGGGCTTTGTTCTCAGTTCTACAGAATCTATTGTATATTATTTCATTGTCATACCACGACTCCTGTCCATACAGTAGCAACGAACTTACTAAACTAATCTAGATTTCAATCTCTGGCACCATCGTTCAGTTAGTTCGTTATGCATGATGCATAAGATTTTTCATAATTCTGAACATCCTTTACATTCAGATCTTCCTGGACAGTTCCATCCTCTTCGTAATACTAGGCATGCAGTTAATTTTAATAGTCAGGCCTTCTCCATCATGAGGCTCAATACTACATAGTATTCTAGAAGTTTTATTCCAGCTGTTTCCAAATTGTGGAATGATCTTCCTAATCCGGTAGTTGAATCAGTAGAACTTCAAAAGTTGAAAGTTGCAGCAAATGTTTTTATGTTGAACAGGCTTACATAAGTCTTTTTATAGTTTATATATGACATATCTGTTTTGATGTTGTTAGTGTTTTTTAAATATTTTATTGTTAATTATATCCTTATTTCCTTTCCTAATTGGGCTATTTTTCCCTGTTGGAGCCCTTGTCCTTACAGCATCTTGCTTTTCTAACTAGGGTTGTAGCTTAACTAATAATAATAATAATAATAATAATAATAATAATAATAATAATAATAATAATAATAATAATAATAATAATAATAATAATAATAATAATAATAATAATAATAATAATAATAATAATAATAATAAATGATTTCCTATCTACATCATAGCATTATTTTATTTTTAGAAATTTAGAATTCAGAAGAACAAAATATTTTAGAAAATAATGATAATAATAATAATAATAATAATAATAATAATAATAATAATAATAATAATAATAATAATAATAATAATAATAATAATAATAATAATAATATAGTCTGATTTTATCATGTAATTTCAGGCGATTTAATTTCCAAATTTCACCTAACCTAACCATTGCCTAATATTACCCAATGAATAATACGACCATGTGAATGCAATCTATGGCTTCGTTTTAAATTCAGATTTGTTACTGCTTTTTTGGTGTCTATGAATATTCGATTCAAGATATCATTTACTGAAACCATAGTTATGTGGTTCATTCATATCCCAGGCTTTGAAGGAAGACTGTAATGATATAATCATGAAATGGAAAATCATTTTATTATGATATTTTCTCTCCCTCTCCCCCCCCCCACTTCTCTTTGTTCTCTCAGCTGGAGGAAGACTTAGGAAAAATTTTATGAACAGAAAATGAGTAGAATTAAATTAAATGATCGTTCTATACTCAATTTTTTTTAATGAGGCGCATTTGCACCGACTCGCAGCGGTGACCTTTTAGCTCAGAAAAAGTTTCCTGCTACCTCATTGGTTAGAATTATCTTGTCCAACCAATCAGCGATCAGGAAACGTTTCCGAGTTAAAAGGGCACCCCTAGCGAGTCAGTGCAAATCTGCCTCGGTAAAAAAAATTGACTTTAGATGTTTAAGCATAATATTAAACTTTTGTAATTCGAATGTTAAATTGCAATTATAGAAATTTTATTTGGTCGTCTTTTACCGACAATTTTTTTGAGGTTTTAGAAGTAGATTTCATATGTGTTTTTATAATTCTAAAGAGTTATTATTATTCACACAATTATTATTATTATTATTATTGATCACTGTTTAATTCATTCATAGCTTTAATAACTTGATTGGAATCCTGTATATATATATATATATATATATATATATATATATATATATATATATATATATATATATATATGTACATACATATATATATATAAATATATATATATATATATATATATATATATATATATATATATATATATATATATATATATATATATATATATATATATATATATATATATATATATATATATATATATATATAATGGGTCTGCATAGTCTTAACGTATTAGCTATACTAATCTTTTTCTATATTTACTATAAACAAAAGGAATCGTTATACATGAGAAAATAAAGGCAGAATATATATATTATCTTCACTGTAAAATGAAGTTTTAAAGTAAAAATAATTTCAAATGAATTTAGAAAAAAAAATATTTATAACTTTATGCCTACAATGAATACCCAACAATATCCTTCTGTGACGCCATTGTCTCTCTCTCTCCCCCTTTTTTTATCCTTCTTTCTTTACTCCCTTCTTTTATTGACATCATAATACATGATTTTCTCCCCCCCCCCCCCGAATCCTGCCGGGAGCTCCTGCAGGAGAGGATAGGATCCCTGTTTATCGGAGATTTCGAGGTCTCTTCGCGGTTTAAGAGGCCCTATAAGAAGTCCCCGTTTTTTATGTGGCCTGGGGGAAAATATCCTTTGATAATACTAGATAGGGAAAAGGTCCATAAAGGCGATTAGGATGCTGTAAGGATATCCTTAGGAGATGATGATGGGCTTTCTTATATTAATCAAAGCTTTGTATAGTTTATAGTCTTTAATGTGTTTATTGTTATATTTTTTCCTTATATTAATCAAAGTTTTGTAAATTTCAGAGTATCTAATGCGTTTAATATTATATATATATATATATATATATATATATATATATATATATATATATATATATATATATATATATATGTATATATATATGTGTGTGTGTGTGTTTGTATACTGTATATATATATATATATATATATATATATATATATATATATATATATATATATATATATATACTGTATATATATATATATATATATATATATATATATATATGTGTGTGTATACTGTATATATATATATATATATATATATATATATATATATATATATATGTATATATATATATATATATATATATATATACATACATATATATATACTGTATATATATAATATATATATAATGTATGTATGTATGTATATATATATATGTATATATATGTATATATATAAATATATATATGTGTATATATATATATAT
>NC_090732.1:174612678-174617678 GCF_036898095.1 Palaemon carinicauda | reverse complement strand
CTTTGCTTCACGCATGCGTGGCTGCGTCGCAAGGATCTTTCCAATTTCTTCTTATTAATGTTCACATTTTCGGTGCCTCTCTTCCGTATCCCCGCCGACTTTTATGAAATTATCCGCTTGGGGTCATCAGGGAGAGGGAGTGAGAGAGGGAGTGAGAGGGGGAGGAGGAGAGGGAGTGGGATGCTGGATGAGCTTGAGATTGAGCAACATAAAAAAGGGAAAATCTCGGGAATGCCATTCGTTTTCAAAGCTTGAGTCATATGCAATAGGGATTTTAATTTGTCTGGAATTTCTCGCTTTCAATGCTAAACATATTTGAAGTTTTTTATCTTTTTTTATTTTTCAGGTTTTCCTCAAAAATTTATTTTATGTTACTTTCCAAAAAAGTTGATTCATCCTTAGCCACTAGTGTACGTGTCCCGTCAAAAATGACACTTGCCGGAATTTCTCACTTTCAATGCTAAACATCTCTGAAGTTTTTTTTATTTTTTTGAGATTTTCCCCAAAAATTTATTTTATGTTACTTCCCAAAAGGGTTGATTCATCCTTAGTCACTAGTGTATGCGTCCCGTCAAAAAAGACACTTGCTGGAATTTCTCACTTTCAGTGCTGACCATCTCTGAATTTTTTAGTTTTTTGAGATTTTAGTTTTTCAGATTTTCCCCAAACCTTTATTATATTTTTTATATTATTTTTTTTTCAAAACTGGTTGACTCATATCTAGTAACTAGTGTACGCATCCAGTCAAAAATGACACGAAGACATTCAACCATTCATCTCAGATTTTTTATTTTTTATTTTTCAGATATTCCTCAAAACTTTCAAATTTATTCTATGTTACTTTTTAGAACGGTTGATTCATCTATAAGTACTAGTGTACGTGACCCGTCAAAAATGACAGCTAGATATTTAGATATGCACGCACATACTCAACCCTTTCCTAACTGCAACCCGCTGGTTCGGCAATTTGCAAGAGACTGTGGTTTCCAAGTATACATCTCGAGGTACCCTCTATCATCAGGCTATATCTTATTCATCTCCCACTACTCGAGGGACAGAGAGAGACCGAATAGTTGTACGTTTTGCAATGCCGTTCAACCTGACAGGAAAGAAATAGTATTTCTGGAACTGTGTGAAGAATGGTCGTAGGTATACTGCTTCGTGGCTACTTTCCTCTTGGTAAGGGTAGAAGGAGACTCTTTAGCTATGGTAAGCAGCTTTTCTAGGAAAAGGACACTCCGAAATAAAACCATTGTTCTTTATAATGGGTAATGCCATAGCCTCTGTACCATGGTCTTCCACTGTCTTAGTTAGAGTTCTCTTGCTCGAGGGTACACTCAGGCACACTATTCTATCTTATTTCTCCTCCTATTGTTTTGTTAAAGTTTTTATAGTTTATAAGGAAATATTAATTTTAATGTTACTGTTGATAAAATATTTTATTTTTCCTAGTTTCCTTTCCTCATTGGGCTATTTTCCATGTTGGAGCCCCTGGGCTTATAGCATTCTGCTTTTCTAACTAGGGTTGTAGCTTAGCAATTAATAATGATTCCAACTAGGGTTGTAGCTTAGCAATTAATAATGATTAAAAATAAAATGACTTTGTGTTCTCTTATGTTTTAGATTTGCTGAAAAAAAAAAATATTCTTTACAAAAATATTTAAAAATCTAATTAATTTTTTGGTCTTTGTGAAACATATCCATTTTAATATAGAACTTAATTCACACAAATTTATAAACGGCATGAAAATATTTATATTATGCCAAAGCCTTTGGGCCAGTGATACAAATAAGGGATTACCGTATTATGCGTTTGGTTTCATAATATAAATTGTTGAAGTGATGACACCAAAACTGTATGCCTTTATTATTATTATTATTATTATTATTATTATTATTATTATTATTATTATTATTATTATTATTATTATCCAAGCCACAACCCTATTTGGAAAAGCAAGATGCTACAAGCCCAGGGGCTCCAACAGGGAAAAATAGCCCAGTAAGGAAAGGAAATAAGGAAATAAATAACTGAAAAGAACATATTAACAATGAATCATTCTAAAAAAAGTAATGTCAAAAGAGATATGTCATATATAAACTAATAACAACGTCAAAAACAAATATGTCAAATATAAACTATAAAAAGACTCATGTCCGCCTGGTCAACAAAAAAGCATTTGCTCCAACTTTGAACTTTTGAAGTTCTACTGATTCAACAACCCGATTAGGAAGATCATTCCACAACTTAGTAACAGCTGGAACAAAACTTCTAGAGTACTGCGTAGTATTGAGTTTTATGATGGAGAAGGCCTGGCTATTAGAATTAACTGCCTGCCTAGTATTACGAACAGGATAGAATTGTCCAGGGAGATCTGAATGTAAAGGATGGTCAGAGTTATGAAAAATCTTATATATATTAAATTTTGCACATTTAGAAGTGTTTTTCATATTCAAATAAGCCATATATTTCAATACATTAATGTCTGGATTCTCAGCCTCTCAGAAGCTATTGTCTTTGAGTGGTTCCGCCTTGGGGCTCTGATCCCGAGGTCGATAAGCGAGTCCATACATTAATGTATTAAAATATATGGCTTATTTGGATATATATATATATATATATATATATATATATATATATATATGTATATATATATATATATACATATATGTGTGTATGTATGTATATGTATATGTAGTATATATATATATATATATATATATATATATATATGAATATATATATATATATATAAATATATATATATATAAATATATATATATATATATATATATATATATATATATATATATATATATACACACACATTATATACTGTATGTGTGTATATGAATATGTATGTGTGTATTTTCACTGTCTGTTCGCCCGTCTTCCTACAGTATATTAACACTTAACACGTGTATCTTTAATGAAAACTCGAGTAATATATTTTATTCATACATTTAATTATTTTACTAAACAATGCATTTCTTAGAAACAAAGATTATCCTAAGCTTTTCCACAAGAGAGAGAGAGAGAGAGAGAGAGAGAGAGAGAGAGAGAGAGAGAGAGAGAGAGAGAGAGAGAGATCTTAAAGGGCGATATGATAAACTTTCACAGTCGAGTTGAGCAGTTTTCGAATTGTTTTTCATAAACTTGATTATAAACTATAATCAATCTGTTTTATGGACTACTGTCCTTCGTAAAATATTGCCAGACTGAGGTTCGAGTCCCGCTCGAACTGGTTAGTTCCTTTGGCCGCTGTAACCTCACCATTCTTGTCATCTACGGATGGGATGATTGGGGGATCCTGTAGGTCTATCTCCTGAGTCATCAGAGCTATTGCCTGGCCTTCCTTGGTCTTACCTTGAGTGGGGAGGAGCTTAATATTGCCAGACTGAGGTTCGAGTCCCGCTCAAACTTATTAGTTCCTTTGGTCGCTGCAACCTCACCATCCTTGTGAACTAAAGATTGGGTGTTTGGGGAGCCTGTAGGTCTATCTGCTGAGTCATCAGAGCTATTGCCTGGCCTTCCTTGGTCCTACCTTAAGTGGGGGGGGGTCTTGGGTGCTGATCATGCGTAGGATATATTGGTTTGTCTCTAGGGCATTGTCCTGCTTCATACGGCAAGGTCACTGTCTCTTGCCTCAGCCAGTCATGAGCGACCTTTAGGCCGGGAGCACACTCGCGACTCTGTGGCGCCACAAAGCCACAGCATCGTATGGGGAGGATGTGTTCTCCCATAGATTTCCATTGTTTTCAAAGCCACGCCACGCCTGTGGCGGGGATGAGCGACAGAGAGCCACAGTCGCTTGCCACAGTCGCTAGTTTGCGCGACAAAACTTGAAAACAATGGAAACCTATGGGAGACCACATCCCCGTCACACGATGCTGTGGCTTTGTGGCGCCACAGAGTCGCTAGTGTGCTCCCGGCCTTAAACCTTCAAAACATCCTACCCTATCCTTTTTTACCTGATCAAATTCAAAATACATTAAATCTTATACCCAACAAAGCAAATTATGAAAGATATGGGCGCTGATCATATGCATATGTGGTCAGTCTCTAGGGCATTGTCCTGCTAGCTAGGGCATAGTCACTGTCCCTTGCCATTCATGAGAGGCTTCTAAACGAAACATTTATATTGAGATTTAGAGAATTATCTTAATGCCTTCAGTTACTTTGTTTATCTTGATACCTGAAATCCTGAGCTCTTGTTTTCATTTCTTGGGGCATTTCTTACTACAATTACATTCGCCTACGAAGTTGGAAGATTATGTTTTCGCCTCTGTTTGTGTGTGTGTGTTTTTTTAAACAATTTTCTGGCCACAATTTTAATCGTAGAGTAATGAAACTTGCAGGGATTAACTGTTATGTAAAAACCTGGAAATGATTAAATTTTGGAAGGTCAAGGTCACGGTCAAGCAAAATGTCCAATTCACGTAATCAGCCAAAAGTTTGGATATCGTTGTCACAGAGACTTCTGACTTGTTCATATTTGAATGTATGGGAATCCACGCCAATTAATACGTGTTAAGGTCGTGTCCAAGGTGAAGGTCAAGCAAAAGGTCAAATTCCGGTCATCAATCATACGGCCACAATTATAATCGTTAAGTAATGAAACTTGCAAGGATTTTAAACTTATGTCAAGAGCTTGAAATTTTAGAAGGTCAAAGGTCAAGGTCACATACGAGCCAAACGTCTAAAATCAGTTCAAAACGTCGAGCTATAAGATACCGTGGTAGAGATCTTCACTCTGAGGGCTTTTCTAGTTATGAAAGAAATGGTCAAATTAAAATTTGAAAATACATTTAAGCTTTCACCCTACTAAGTATACTGTGAAAGATAAATAAAATTAAGAAGTGGCTTAAACAAGATTTTCTTTATCGGATCAAATTCAAAATAAATTTAATCTTTTACCCAAACAAAGCAAACTATGAAAGATAAATTTGAAGTAAGAAATGGCCTTAAAAAGATTTTCTTTATTGCATCAAATTCAAAA
>NC_090732.1:174603755-174606255 GCF_036898095.1 Palaemon carinicauda | reverse complement strand
GCACCCCCTCCATGTTGAAAGAAGGAGGACAGAAGGGTACAGCACCTTCTCCATGTTGAAAGGAGGAGGACAGAAGGGTACAGCACCCTCTCCATGTTGAAAGGAGGAGGACAGAAGGGTACAGCACCCTCTCCATGTTGAAAGGAGGAGGACAGAAGGGTACAGCACCCTCTTCATGTTGAAAGGGTGAGGACAGAAGGGTACAGCACACTCTTCATGATGAAAGGAGGACGACAGAAGGGTACAACACCCTCTCCATGTTGAAAGGCGGAGGACAGAAGAATGCAGCACCCTCTCCATGTTGAAAGGAGGAGGACAAAAGGGTACAGCACCCTCTCCATGATGAAAAGGGAGGATAGAAGGGTACAGCACCCTCTCCATGTTGAAGGGAGGAGAACAGAAGGGTACAACACCCTCTCCATGTTGAAAGGAGGAGGACAAAAGGGTACAGCACCCTCTCCATGTTGAAAGGAGGAGGACAAAAGGGTACAGCACCCTCTCCATGTTGAAAGGAGGAGGACAAAAGGGTACAGCATCCTCTCCATGTTGAAAGGAGGAGGACAGAAGGGTACAGCACCCCATCCATGTTGAAAGGAGGAGGACAGAAGGGTACAGCATCCTCTCCATGTTGAAAGGAGGAGGACAAGGGTACAACATCCTCTCCATGTTGAAAGGAGGAGGACAAGGGTACAGAACCCTCTCCATGTTGACAGGAGGAGGATAGAAGGGTACAACCCCCTCTCCATGTTGAAAGGAGGAGAACAGAAGGGTACAGCACCCTCTCCACGTTGAAAATAGGAGGACAAAAGGGTACAGCACCCTCTCCATGTTAAAAGGAGGAGGACAGAAGGGTACAGCACCCTCTCCATGTTGAAAGAAGGAGGACAGAAGGGTACAACACCCTCTCCATGTTGAAAGAAGGAGGACAGAAGGGTACAGCACCCTCTCCACGTTGAAAGGAGGAGGACAAAAGGGTACAGCACCCTCTCCACGTTGAAAGGAGTAGGACAAAAGGGTACAGCACCCTCTCTATGTTAAAAGGAGGAGGACAGAGGGGTACAACACCCTCTCCCTGTTGAAAGGAAGAGGACAAAAGGGTACAGCATCCTCTCCATGTTGAAATGAGGAGGACAAGGGTACAACATCCTCTCCATGTTGAAAGGAGGAGGACAAGGGTACAGAACCCTCTCCATGTTGACAGGAGGAGGACAGAAGGGTACAACCCCTTTTCCATGTTGAAAGGAGGAGGACAGAATGGTACAGCACCCTCTCCAAGTTGAAAGAAGGAGGACAGAAAGGTACAGCACCCTCTCCATGTTGAAAGGAGGACGACAGAAGGGTACAACACCCTCTCCATGTTGAAATGAGGAGGACAGAAGGGTACAGCACCCTCTCCATGTTGAAAGGAGGAGGACAGAAGGATACAGCACCCTCTCCATGTTGAAAGGAGGAGGACAGAAGGGTACAGCACCCTCTCCATGTTGAAAGGAGGAGGACAGAAGGGTACAGCACCCTCTCCATGTTGAAAGGAGGAGGACAGAAGGGTACAGCACCCTCTCCATATTAACCCTTTCACTGCCATTGTTGATAGTCAAAATTTGATGGAAGGAAAATTCTTTTAAGATCACTCAAACCATAACAAGTTGGTATTCATTGAAAAAGTCTTAGTTAGATCTCTCTATTAAATATAAACAGGCTAAGGTTCGTTTGGTCTTGAAAGATTTTGCTGTATCAGAAGTTTTGCTGAATTCATAACTGGCAGTGAAAGGGTCAAGAGGAGGAGGTTAATATATCGGTTATTTCAAATCGAAGAAACGATTTCCAAGAATTGGATCTTTCTATTAAATACAGACTGCAATTTTATCTTGGTTATAATACTCAACACAGAATATTAACAGTGCTCTCTCTCTCTCTCTCTCTCTCTCTCTCTCTCTCTCTCTCTCTCTCTCTCTCTCTCTCTCTCTCTCTCTCTCTCTCTCCTTTAATTGTTCTCCCAACTGGTCACTGCAATTCTATCTTGATTACAATGATCAACATACAACCTTAATAGCGTTCTCTCTCTCTCCTCTCTCTCTCTCTCTCTCTCTCTCTCTCTCTCTCTCTCTCTCTCTCTCTCTCTCTCTCTCTCTCTCTCTCTGTATATATATATATATATATATATATATATATATATATATATATATATATATATATATATATATGTGTGTGTGTGTGTGTGTGTGTGTGTGTGTGTGTGTGTGTTTCAGAATGCCAGAAAACCTCAAATCAATCAATCAATCTCTCTATTAACTGTTCACTTCAATTCTGTCTTGATTATAGTATTCAACATACAACTTTAAGAGCTCTCTCTCTCTCTCTCTCTCTCTCTCTCTCTCTCTCTCTCTCTCTCTCGTTACCTAGATGTTTTGGTGGCTTATTGGAAATGTCCCCGTCTGGTTATATGCCGGACTGGGGTTCGAATCTCGCTTAAGCTCGATAGTTTCTTGTAGTGTCTTGAATC
>NC_090732.1:174583755-174598755 GCF_036898095.1 Palaemon carinicauda | reverse complement strand
TTTAACAATTTCCCTGAGAAAAGTTGATGAAAATATATTTTTCTATTCTTCTATTTCACTTGATATTGAATATATCAATCATATTTTTCCTTTTCTATTCAAATCGTTTTGGAAACATTGTAAATTATGCAAAAACTATACATAAACTGTAATTTTGATATGCTAGTTTGTCACAATCACATTGGATATTTCTGTGTTTAAAGGTTTAAAGGCAACTCATAAATAGGAGAGGCAAGGGACAGTGATATTACCTTAGCAAGCAGGACAATGCCCTAAAGACTGACCATATATTATATGATCAGCACCTAAGCCCCTTTCCACGCAAGCTAGGACCAGGAAGGGCCAGGCAATGGCTGCTGATCACTCAGCAGATAGACCTATAGGCTCCCACCAACAGTTAGCTCATAAGAATGGTAAGGTTGCAGACACTAAAGGTACATACGAGTCTGAGCGGGACTCGAACCCCCGTCTGGCAAACACCAGGCAGAGACTTTACCAATCAGGCCACAACAACCCAAATATTAAGCTACAGTCATCTTATTAAGCCTCTATAACGTCAGCCATTATTATCGTTATTATTGTTATTATTATTGTTATTGTTACTATTATTATTATTATTATTATTATTATTATTATTATTATTATTATTATTATTATTATTACAAGCTAAGCTACAACCCTAGCTGGAATAGCAGGAGGCTATAAGCCAGAAGGCTCCAGCAGGGAAAATAGCCCAGTGATGAAAGGAAATAAGGAAATAAATAAACTAAGTAGGCCTATTGCTAGCTAAGCTATACAACCCTAGTCGGAATAGCTGGATGCTAATAAGCCAGAGGGCTCCAACAGGGAAAGTAGCCCAATGAGGAATGGTAATAAATAAACTATATAGGCTTATCACAAGCTAAGCCACAACCCTAATTGGAATAGTAGGATTCGATGCCAGAGGATTCCAACAGGGAAAGTAGTCCAGCGTGGACGGAAAATAAGGAAGTAAATAATCTATGTAGGCTATAAAAAGTAATGAATAACAATATGAATTATCTTAAGATCAGTAAGAGTTAAAATAGATCTGTCATTATAAACAAGATTTGGTATTTAATCTGCTCAAAACCCTGAAGCGAAATAACACAAGAAGACCAATTAAATTTCCAACACGCAGTTTAGAGAAGTTAAAGAGGATATTGAAAAGGTAAATGATTTACAGTTGGATCCAGAAAGCGTCTGCGAAGTTAGAGTCGACACAAATTCGCTTTCACACTCTCGATCCTTCCAGGCAAAAGGCGAGTTAAGAAATTAACCCTCGCTAACTTTCGGCACAAAATTGCACACACAAAGTTTGCCTTCCCTTCCTCTTGATTTTCATTTTAATTTAGGTTTTTTTTTTTCTGAGCTTTTTATCTGATTTTTATTATTAGTTTCCTGAATAACTATTTCATAAAAACAGTTCTATTCTGGAACTTTTACTTGAATACAAAAGTAAATAATGCCACTTTTTGCCTCAAAATGAATTTAAATTTGCTTGAATACAAAACCAACTTTACAAATGTTTGCATACACACACACACACACACACACACACACACACACACATATATATATATATATATATATATATATCAAATAAGCCATATATACAAGTTTGCCGGACCAGGGTTCGACTCCTGGCCGGTCACAAGCTCCTGTCTTTGCGTGTAAAATATATGGCTTATTTGGATATATATATATATATATATATATACACACATATATATATATATATATATATATGTATATATACATATATATATATATATATATATAATATATATATATATGTATATATATATATATATATATATATGTATATATATATAGATATATATATATAGATATATATATGTATATATATCTATATATATAGATATATATATATATATATATATGTATATATATCTATATATATATATAGATATATATATATATATTTATATATAT
This sequence comes from Palaemon carinicauda, assembly GCF_036898095.1. NCBI lineage: Eukaryota > Metazoa > Arthropoda > Malacostraca > Decapoda > Palaemonidae > Palaemon > Palaemon carinicauda. The sequence goes on along the minus strand of NC_090732.1, from coordinate 174,596,781 downwards.
ATATATATCTATATATATATATATATATATATACATATATACTGAGAGAGAGAGAGAGAGAGAGAGAGAGAGAGAGAGAGAGAGAGAGATATGCCTACATTAGGCTGGGTTAAGATTCCATATACACCATTTCAACTTCCAACAGATAAATCTCCTTTTGTACAAACGACAGCAACGAGTTGTATTGACTTTATAAAGAATCCCTACGACACTGAACAACAGAGACAACACCTTTTGATGATGTGACAGAAAGAGGAAGGATCTTCTATGACTCGTAGTTTCATTTCGAAGGATTAAGGATTAGGAATTGTTAGATGTTGGGAGTTCCAAAGGATTATTAAGGATGGAGGAACCTGGTGCGTGGAAAGGAGGTAATAATGAAATGGTAGGAAAGTCTTTCTGAGAATGAGGTTCGTTTTTACTGTCGAAAATTACAATGTCTTTTGGTCTTTCCTTTCTCTTTTGTCTATATTTCAATGGGATTTTTTTTTTACAGAATCTAATCTACTTTGTTCTTTGGTTCGTATGGGAGATTCCTCTTTAAGATATAACGTCTCTTTCTCTGATAAAAACTATGTTTTTCTCAAAAGAAATAGATGATTATGTCAGTTCATTCAATGTTATAAATATTTCATACTTAACGTTGTAATATTTTCTTCTTAGAATGAATTTATTTACTCATAATTATCAGTTTTATTACCTTTTGGTGGTCATATAAAAATTGGTAAATAACTACAATAATATTCTCTTGACAAATACAAGACGTATATTTTTATCTGCTCTTAATTATTCCTTCGTACATTTTGACAAATACATTCAGAAGCCTTAAAAACTAGAGGGGCACTCAGTAGAGCGCAGACCTTTACCGCTGCAGCCTATTTTTCGACCTTGACCTTTGACCGTAACATGCATTGATTGTCGTGGATTTTCAAACACTCGAATAAGAACCAAGTTTGAAGTGTCTGTGACAACGATGTCCAAACTTATGGCTGATTACGTGAATTAGACATTTGGTTTGACCATGACCTTGACCTTTGAACTTGGCCGTCCAAAATTTTATCATTTCCAGCTTTTTACATAAAAGTTAATCCCTACAAGTTTCATTACTCCACGATTGAAATTGTGGTCAGGAAGATGTTCACAAACAAAGACATACACACACAAATTACAAACACACAAACAGTGGGTAAAATATAACCTCCTTCCAACTTCGTAAGCGAAAGTATAAATTCTGATTAAAAAGCAAATCAATTGCAAGATACACTCATTAGGATTTCCATAATATTTATAAATTAAGCTATTATTAATTGAATTCATAAATTAAATTAGTATTCCAATAATCGCTAAATGATGATCTGTGTTTTGTATTTCTGATTCTCAAAGAATAATATCCATAAAAAAGAACATCAAATATGGCTATGGTTAGTTAGGCAAACAATTACTTCCATTAACTATTATTATCTTTTTCTAGATACAAATACCAATGAAAAATGTATGGTATTGCAAAACTGTAAACGATTTTTACACATGAAAACCTTTTTTCTTTTTAACGGGAAAATCATTTAATATTATTCGGTCAGGGATTTTAGTATAGAAATAAAATCCTCGTTTGAAGCCAATTACACTTGTAGTTGTTAATGCATTACATACTGTGAGGTAAAACACGAACAAACCAGGTCATAGTCACGAAAAATTACAACAATTTCCAGGAAAACTAAACAATTGTGTTACGCAATTTCGAAATTTAAATATTTTTGGAAACGGGCACAAAAGGATTTAACATTAAGCCGTGAAGAAATACTATTGTGAAAATGTTCGAGTTACGCACGGATGTCAGAATGAGTTGAGGTTCTTTTGAAATACATTTTGTCATTATTCAACGGCCTTGTTGCAATAGGCTATTAAGGTTTATCCAAACAAATAAAGCTTTGGTCATTTACAAACAAATATACCAATAAATGCATCAGGATACTTTGGCGGTGTATAAACTAAACAGTGTAAGAATGAATTTCCGTATTTATCTCCTCCAACGAAATTGCAAGGTTATGTTTTCGCCCCTGTTTGTGTGTTTGTTTGTGAAAAGCTTCCTAGCCACAATATTAATCGTAGAATAATGAAACTTGCAGGGATTAACTCTTATGTAAAGAGCTGGAAATGATTAAATTTTATAAGGTCGAGGTCACAGTCAAGCAAAATGTATAATTCACGTTATCGGCCACAAGTTTGGACATCACTGTCTCAGCGATTTCAAACTTGGTTTATATTTGAGTGTATAAAAATCCATGCAAATCTATACATGTTAAGGTCAAAGGTCAAGATCAAGGTCAAGCTAAAGGTCGAGAAATAAGCTGCCATGGCAGAGGTGTGCGCTCTACTGAGTGCTCTTCTAGTTATATATCTTTTATATAGAACTATTATACTATCTAGGAGTGAATTGCCAAATTATAATGCTGAAAGTCTTCAGAGATCAGATTTAATAACTTTGCTGTATAGATGATGATATCAGTACTTCATTACCCTTTCCTTTGTTCAACAGTACCTTTTGGCTCGCTTCACACAATCGATTTATTGTCATGCGATGGCCGCGCGGTTTAGAAATCGTTGAAGATCAGTGAAGTGCCAGACGGTTAAGGCTTGCTTGACATAAGTGGATGTTCTCCGTATGGGAATATTTCCGCTTGCTACGAAGCAAGTCTTCACACGAGAGGATTTTTTCCGAGCGGCCTCGTAGTTTCTATAAGCCGCTACACTGGTACCACGCGGGTTAGTAGTACACATAGCTAGTATATCACTTCCACTCGGAAGAATTTCCGAGCAGACAGCATGAGAAGGGTTTCAATGATCTTCATCGATTTCTAAACCGCGTGGACAAAACCACGTGGCAAAAAACTCGCTCATGCGAAGGGAAACTCAGAATACTTTATCTACAATAGCACCCTAACACAGCCCAGGTCATAGAAACTCCCCTTGTGTGTAGACACGACACTTTGGTTTCCTATCGAGCGAAAATTTCCCCGTGCGGAAAAAAATCCTCTCTATTGAAGCGAGACTATCTTCCTTTTGCTATAAAATTTTCGTGTATTTGATCTTCAACAGCCAGCTACAATCGTGATAATATCCACTCAAAAAGATGAGCAATAACGAGTGACAAGGCTTTTAGCCCTGATTCTCAAAGGGTTGGAGTCATTTGAGAGGGACAGATATCATTATTCGTCTTATCGTACTTGCACTAATTTAGAATTTTCTCCTCATGCAACAAGAATTTGGCAGCAAGAGAACATTTTACACATTTTAGGGAAAACTAAAGTAAATTGTAAATAATGAAGATAAAAATTTCATAAAATGTATGTTAATTTTCCTATCCCGTCCTCTCTCTCTCTCTCTCTCTCTCTCTCTCTCTCTCTCTCTCTCTCTCATGCAAACGCACCAAGAAACTCGTCCCATAAAGGGAAAGGAAATGGCTCATATCTTTTCATATCCGAGTGTTACTACGACCTTTCGCTATCTTTCGAGAGGACGGAGAATGTCTTCAGTGACGATAGTGTCGAGCAGTGTGGTAGAATATTCTATCAGGTCGAGATGGAAAACATTTCATGGAAGTAATGTGATGCCAATGTAGGTATCGCATCTTCTTGGGAAAAAAAGAAACCTTTTTTGGCTGAGATATTTACGTTGTGTTTTGCATCTTATTTTGCAGAAATACTCGTGTGCAAAAGAGTGATAAATGTGATAGATATCAGACCATATAAACACATGCACAAACAGTATCTGAGACTGTTTGTGGTTCATGAAGGTAAATGAGATGTATCTAGATTTGTCAGCAGTTATTATTATTATTGTTATTATTATTATTATTATTATTATTATTATTATTATTATTATTATTATTATTATTATTATTATTATTATTTATAACTATCTCCATCTACCCCTCACTATGATTGCATCCACATATGGCACTTGAGTAATCTGTTTTATAGGTTCATTTCTAATCCTGTCCTGGCATTTAACTCCCAATATCCTTCTGAGGGCTTTGTTCTCAAATCGACAAAATATGTTCGATAATTGTTTCATTGTCATACCACGACTTATGTCCTTACAGTAATATCGATAACACTAAACTCATATATAGCCTGATTTTTATATGTAAGTTCAGGCGATTTGATTTCGAAATTTTACTTAACCTAGCCATTGTCTAAACGCTATGCATCAAAATATTGAAAATCAACTAATGTCTATCTAAAAACGCTACGTCTACATTAAATTAGACATTGTGTTTTCATTAGCATCATCTGATAAGGCGATAAAGATTCTCGAAGCGATAAAAATTCACAAAGCGATAAATATTCCTGAAGTGATAAAGCTTCCCGAAGCTATAGAGATTTATGAAGCTATAGAGATTCATGAAGCTATAAAGATTCAAGAAACGATAAAGATTCCTGAAGCGATAAAGATTCCCAAAGCAATAAAGATTCCCAAAGCGATAAAGATTCCCAAAGCGATAAAGATTCCCGAAGCTTTAAAGATTCACGAAACGAAAAAGATTCCCGAAGCGATAAAGATTCACAAAGCGATAAAGCTTCACGAAGCTATAAAGATTCACGAAGTGAAAAAGATTTCCGAAGCAATTCCGATACTCTTGAATAGTCCCGACGAGCGAAGAAGAGCGATGCAGACCTATTTGAGCGAATTGAAATTCGTTTAAAGAGACCGCCCCCTCCTTACCACACATCGTTTAAGGAGACCCACACTCTCTCTCTCTCTCTCTCTCTCTCCCCCCCGGGCACTAATGGCCCTGCTGACAATCGTCCCTTCTCGGAAAAGAATTTTGAATTCAATCGCAAATGAGTTGGCTCTGATTAGAGACTTTAAATTTCCATCTTTTATAAATTTCCGAATTTTTTTTTTCCAAATACTTGATCGACATTTGAATATTTATTTTGAGATCTGAAAATCGTAATAATCTTTTCGTGTTTGAAGAATTTGGCATTAGGGAATTTCATACCGTTTGCATCTCTCTCTCTCTCTCTCTCTCTCTCTCTGTTTTAAGAAGTTGGTATTAGGCAATTTCAGACCGTTCTGCTCTCTCTCCCTCTCTGTCTCTCTCTCTGTTTCAAGAAATTGGTAGGCTATTAGGCAATTTCATACCAATCGTCTCCTCTCTCTCTCTCTCTCTCTCTCTCTCTCTCTCTCTCTCTCTCTATGTTTCAAGAAATTGGTATTAGGCAATTTCCCACCGTTCGTCTCTCTCTCTCTCTCTCTCTCTCTCTCTCTCTCTCAGAAATTTTTCAAATACTTGATCGACACTTCAATATATTTCTTTTGATTTCTCAAGTTGGCAAGAATCTTTCTTGCTTCAAGAAATTAGCATTAGCGAATTTCATACCGTACGTCTCTCTCTCTCTCTCTCTCTCTCTCTCTCTCTCTCTCTCTCTCTCTTTAAGAAACTCGTCCCATAAAGCGAAAGGAAATGGCTCCTATCTTTTCATATCCGAGTGTCACTACGACCTTTCGCTATCTTCCAAGAGGTCGGAGAATGTCTTCAGTGGCGATAGTGTCGAGCAGTGTGGTCGAATATTCTATCAGGTCGAGATGGAAAACATTTCAAGAAAGCAATGTGATGCCAATGTATATATCGCATCTTCTTGGGACAAAAAGAAACCTCTTTTGGCTGAGATATTTACGTTGTGTTTTGCATCTTATTTTGCAGAAATACTTGTAGGTATATTGCGTGGAGAAATCATGTACACACTCACACACATGTGGTATGTTTGCTTGTTTGAGTGTCATTTTGGAATATATGTACAATAACCTATAAACATATTTGAATATGAAAACGCACTTTGAAAGTAGGAATAAAACATAGTTTAATCTTGACAAACGTGCATATTTAACATAAAAATTACATTCATAATCATAAAAAAAAAAACTGCATTTATGATAGGCATTTTTTATTTTTTTTTAAACTATATTTGGAGTGTTTATTACCTCTGCTAACGAAGTTAGGAGGAGGTTATGTTTTACCCCCTGTTTGTATGTTTGTTTGTTTGTAAACAGCTTCCTGGTAACAATTTTAATTGTAGGGTGATGAAACTTTAAGGGATTAACTCTTACGTAAAAAGCTGGAAATGATTAAATTTTGGAAGACCAGGGTCAAAGGTCATGGTCAATCAAAATGTCCAATTTACGTAATCAACCATAAGTTTGGAAATCGTTGTCACAGACACTTCAAACTAGGTTCATATTTGAGTGTATGAAAATCCACGTCAATTAATGCATGTTCAGGTAAAAGGTCAATGTCAAGGTTGAGCAAAAGGTTGTGAAATAAGTTGTCGCGGCGGAGGTCTGCACTCTACTGAATGCCCCTTTAGTTTACCCACTGCATTCATCCCCCCCCCCCATCCCCCCCCCCATAAAAGGAGTAGAATCAGTAACACCAGTTAATAGAAGTTCAGGATATTTTGAGACTTTAATGAGGATAAACAGAGAGCATTGCAGGTCTGTTTAAAGGTTTAAAGTCCGCTCATGAATGGCAGAGGCAAGGGACAGTGGCATTGCTCTATCAAGCAGGACAATGCCCTAGATACTGACCATATTACATATGATCAGCGCCTAAGCCCCCTCTCCACCCAAGCTAGGACCAAGGAGGGCCAGGCTATGGCTGCTGATGACTCAGCAGGTAGACCTATAGGCTCCCCCAAAACCCTTATCCATAGCTCATGAAGAGGGTGAGGTTGCAGCTACTAAAGGAATTAACGAGTTTGAGCTGGACTCGAACCCCAGTTTGGCAATCACCAGTCAGGGACGTTACCACATCGACCACCAGAACCTTGTCAAGCAATTATTATTATTATTATTATTACTAGCCAGGCTACAACCCTAGTTGGAAAAGCAAGATACTATAAGCCCAAGGACTCCAATAGGGAAAAATAGCCTAGCGAGGAAAGGGAATAAGGAAATAAATAAATGATGAGAATAAATTAACAATAAATCATTCTAAAAACAGTAACAACGTCATTTGGGGTAAGCCAACCCTCTTAAAAACGCCTCATTTTTAGCTGATCATCAAAACACCTTTCCTGAACCATACCTCATATCCCTTCCCATTCACCGCACCTGCATATACCCAGTAAAACACAGGCGGACAGCCTTCCTTTCTCTTCAACCTCCTCCAAATACCAAGTCTCTTGAGAAATGAAGTGGACGAGACGCGACTCGCTAATGTGGACGGTTTTGTGTATCGGATTTTATCTCGTGTTGGCTTCGGCGATGCCTGAGAGATCTTGGCTGCAGATGGTGTCCAGTCAGCGATATCTCCGGTGGAGTCTTCAACTTTTTATTGGTGCTACAACAGCCACTTGCAGCCTCCAGTTGATATTGCTCGCGTCTTTAGGATTTCCTTCATATTTTCCTTTAGACACAATAAAAATCACTCGCAATTGGTCTTCTGGGAGAGAGCGCGCACGCTAATACAGTATGTGTGTATGTATGTATATATATATATATATATATATGTGTGTGTGTGTGTATGTATATATATATATATATAAATATATGTATGCATGTATATACATCTATATATATATATATATATTTATATATATATATATATATATCTATATATATATATATTTATATATATATATATATATGTATATACATATATATATATATATATATATATGTATGTATGTATATACATATTCATATATATATATATATATATACACATACTATATCTTTCTGAGTGAACACACCTTAACGTAGTGAAATGGTTTGCTTATTGTCATGCTTAGGAAAGGCATACTTGTTAAGATTACCCATACTAGCTAGGTTTGCTGTGAGCAGTCAGACGGAATTTTCCCACCATCACCAGTCCTGACTGGCCAGCGCTGTAATGAAAATTGTCAAATCCCAGACTTGCATTGTTATGTGTGAGGCCTTTGTCCAGCAATGAACTTGAAATTACTTCTTTTAATGTATATATATATATACATATATATATATATATATATATATGTAATTTATATATATATATATATATATACACCCACAGTATATATACATACATACATACACACGTATATATATATATATATATATGTATATATATATATATATATATATACATACATACATACATACATATACATATACGTGAGAGAGAGAGAGAGAGAGAGAGAGAGAGAGAGAGAGAGAAAGTGTTAGCCCTAAAACAGAACCATGAATGTCAGAACGAAGCTTCTCTTAGGGCAACCGAAAGGCGAGAGTAGGAGGAACATCAAAAAAAGAATAGCGAAGCGAAAGATGATTGAGATGCCTGGTTAAATTGAAACTGAAGACCGAGCCACGCTTCAGATGAACGGCCGAAGTGGAAGTGCTATAAAGGAAGAAGGGAAAATGCCACAAAAATGTGAGAGTCTTAAGAATTTACCGCTTCATCTTCTTTTAGAGGAAAAGGCCTTCGAATTTATCTTAGATATTTTTTTAGATTTGAATGACGGTAGGTAGGTAGTAGGTTGGCCAGGGCACCAGCCGCCCGTTGAGATACTACCACTAGAGAGGTATTGGATCCTTTGACTGGCCAGACAGTATTGCATTGGACCCCTCTCTCTAGTCACGGCTTATTTTTTCTTTGCCTACACTTACACGGAATAGTCTGGCCTATTCTTTACATATTCTCGTCTTTCCTCATACATCTGACAACAATGAGAAACTTAACACTTCTTCACCAAGGGGTTAATTTACTGCACTGCAATTTGTTCAGTGTACTTTCCTCTTGGTAAGGGTAGAAGAGACTCTTTAGCTATGGTAAGCAGCTCTTCTAGGAGAAGGACACTCCAAAATTAAACCATTGTCCTCTAGTCTTGGGTAGTGCCATAGCCTCTGTACCATGGTCTTCCACTGTCTTGGGTTAGAGTTCTCTTGCTTGAGGGTACACTCGGGCACACTATTCTATCTTATTTTTTTTCTTCCTCTTGTTTTTTTGAAATGGTGTGTTGGGCAGGCTTATTAGAAGGGCCATGGATGCCTGGTGGTTTATCAAGAGGTTGTCTTTTCCTTTTTCTGATTTTTTCTTCTCAAAACCATCTTTACTGTCCTCCCTTTAGTTGAAGTGGCTATCCTGGAGGGTATTTAGCCTTGCATGGTGTATCGGCTCCTCCATGTTGACCAGTTTTTCCGACTTTTTACTATAGTCTATGGATATCATCAATCACTTTTATTATTATTCTGTACATATTGTTTTTGTTTTAATTCTTGTTAATCTAGTTTTTAAGTATGATGTCTCTTTTTTATTTCTATTAATTCTTATGCTGTCTGGAGACATTGAGCAAAATCCGGGACCAGTACGTCCTAGATTTCGTCAATGTCGTCTTCTGTATTGCAATATTCGTGGTCTTCATGCAAATATCCGAGACCTTACAGTTGCGTCCAGACAGTATGATATTCTTTTGTGCTCAGAAACTTTGGTTTCTAATATGAGGCACTCATCTGAGCTCCTTATAACTGGTTTTAAGAAGCCAATAATGCTGAAACGTGATTCCATTCCTAGGGCCAGGGGAATGGCGGTGTATATTAGGACCGAGTACCCTGCTTCTCATAAGTCCTGCTATCAATGTGGATGTCATGAGATTCAGGTAATAAAAGTTTGTGGCAGGCATAACAACTTTTATTTGTGTTCAATCTACCGGAATCCAGACATGGATGATTCTATCTTTGATTGTCTTCTTACCATTATGGCTAAGATACAAGAAGATGATAGAAAGGCTTCGTTTGTCTTTGTTGGTGATTTTAATGCTCACCATAGGGAGTGGTTGAGTTCTATCTCTCCCACCGATCGCCATGGCTTAAGAGCTTTAGACTTTGCCTCAGAATCAGGCTGTGAGCAAATCATAAATGAAGCTACTCACAGGTCTGGTAATTGCTTGGACCTCGTATACACTGACTCCCCTGGCGTTATAACTAGTAAGGTTGGTTCTCCAGTCGGGACTTCTGATCATGCCTTGATTTCATTATTAGTGAAGACTGAGCAGCCTGTACCTGATATATCATATTCTTGTAAAATTTATATGAAATCCCAAGCAGACTGGAATGGGATTTTGCATGATCTTTTGTGCTTGAATTGGTCACAATTATATAATAGTGTAGATCCTGTTGTCCCTTTGAATGAGAATCTAGTCAACATAATTGATAGACGTATCCCTTCTCGTGTGCTAAGGTACCGATTGAAGGACAAACCGTGGTTCAATGATGATTGTAGACATGCTAAAGGCCGATTCACACGACCCGTTTTCTTTCCGACAGGCTCGCCGTCGGTTAAGCGGCGTCTAGGTTTCTTACGTGTATTCAAATGCAACTGTTCACACGACCCGTCAGGCAGACGGCGGCCCTCGGACGTCGCCCTTCCGAGGCGGCTTGGCTTTCTTCCCAAGAAACCCCGACCGGTTTGACGGACGTTAGCCACCCGTCCCAACCAACGGGGGGATGATGTTTTGTGTGAACGAGGACCTGTATTGTACCCGTTCGTTTCGTGTCCTATAACCCCGACTTTTCCTCATAGTATAGAGTCATAGAAATTAGTTAGTTTGTTGTTGACACCATGTATTAGAGGTTAATTGAACTATGTTTGACATGGCAAACAAGATGTATAGAAATAATTTACTTAAATAAAAGATATGAAAAATGACTGGAGAGGCATTAAATAAAACAGGTAATTTATCGCAATTTTAATATTCTTGGCATAGTGCATAAAACATTATGAAGTTGCATAACTTATTTTATCAACACAGTTATCAACCAACATCTTAAAGTGTCAAAATTATCGTAATTTACTCGGTCCTCACGTGACAGAGTCTAAGTAAACAATGAAAACCGCACGCTGGTAAACGGATACGGAACGCCTCGTGTGAATGTACAACATTTCGACGGCGGTTAGCCACCACCCAGCCTGTCGGAAAGAAAACGGGTCGTGTGAATCGGCCTTTATTTGGAGAAGCAGGAGGCCTATCACCTTTGGAAGGGTAACAGATCAGATTTGACCTGGAACAACTATACTCAGCTTCGAGCTTTTGCTCAGAGAGTTTATGCCTCAACTGAAAAGGAGTACAATTTAATCATAAAAGAAACCCTCTCTGGTACAACTCAGGAACATAAATGGTGGTCTACCCTTAAATCTGCACTCTTTGGTGTAGATGCAACAGTTCCTCCTTTACTTAAACCAGATGGCTCAGTCACTCACTGTCCAAAGGAAAAGGCAACCCTTTTGGCTGATGTTTTTGACAGTAAACAGAGTAATGAAAAACTTGAACTTCCTCATTCCTGTTTTCCTGAGGCTAAACTAACTAGTTTAGCTTTTCGATCTCGTGAGATTAAAGCTCTGTTGATGGACCTTGATGCTTATGGAGGTGTAGACCCTAATGGTATTTTTCCTTTGTTTTTTATAAAGACAGCAGATTTCTTAGCTCCAAAGTTATCTGTTATTTTACGCAAGTTAGCAAGAAGAGGAGCTTTTAGCACTTGTTGGAGAATTGGTAATGTTACTCCTCTATGTAAATGTGTTTGTGGTAGCTCAAGTCCCACTGATTACCGCCCAATTTCCATAACTCCCATATTATCTAAAGTTTTTGAACGTCTTCTGGCAAAACGTCTTAATAGGTTTGCTGAAGGTAATCATCTATTCCCTAGTTTGCAATTTGGTTTTCGGAAAGGCCTTGGAGCATGTGATGCCCTTCTTACAAGCTCCAATGCAGTACAGAAATCCCTTGATTGTGGTCGGGAAGTTCGTATGATTGGCCTTGATTTTAGTGCTGCCTTTGACCGTGTTAATCATGAGGCCCTTGTTTTCAAACTGAAACAGTTGGGAGTGGGTGGGTCGTTTCTTAGCATTATTATTGATTTTTTAAGTAGTAGATCTCAAAGAGTTGTTGTTGATGGGCACCATAGTGAGTATAGGAATGTGATATCCGGTGTTCCACAGGGTAGTGTTCTTGGCCCATTACTTTTCATACTATATACACATGACATGTGGTTTGGCCTAGAAAATAAGCTTGTTGCATATGCAGATGATGCTACTCTCTTTGCATCAATTCCATGCCCTGAATGTAGATCTGGGGTTGGTGAATCCCTTAATAGAGATTTAGCTAAAATTAGTTCATGGTGCAAATTATGAGGTATGAAGTTGAATCCTAACAAAACTCAAAGTATGATTGTAAGTAGGTCAAGGACGGTGGCTCCTCAACATCCGGATCTCAGTATTGATAATGTTTCTTTAAATTTGTATGACTCTTTCAAAATTTTAGGCGTGATTCTTGACAGCAAATTTACTTTTGAGAAACATATTAGGTCTGTGTCTTCTTCAATTGCACAAAAAATTGGCTTATTGAGAAAGTCTTTTAAGATATTCGGTGATCAATCTATTCAGAAGAAGTGTTTTAATTCTTTTATTCTACCTTGTTTTGAGTATTGTTCTCCTGTCTGGTCTTCAGCTGCTGATTCTCATCTTAATTTGTTGGACAGAAACTTACGGTCTATTAAATTTCTTATTCCTGATCTAGATATTAATCTCTGGCACCGTCGATCAATTAGTTCATTATGCATGTTGCATAAGATTTTTCATAACTCTGACCATCCTTTACATTCAGATCTCCCTGGACAATTCTATCCTGTTCGTAATACTAGGCAGGCAGTTAATTCTAATAGCCAGGCCTTCTCCATCATAAGACTCAATACTACGCAGTACTCTAGAAGTTTTATTCCAGCTGTTACCAAGTTGTGGAATGATCTTTCTAATTGGGTTGTTGAATCAGTAGAACTTCAAAAGTTCAAAGTTGGAGCAAATGCTTTTTGGTTGACCAGACGGACATGAGTCTTTTTATAGTTTATATATGACATTTTTGTTGTTGACGTTGTTAATAGTTTATATATGATATATCTCTTTTGACATTACTTTTTTTAGAATGATTTATTGTTCATTTGTTCTCTTCAGTTATTTATTTCCTTATTTCCTTTCCTCACTGGGCTATTTTT
>NC_090732.1:174576255-174578755 GCF_036898095.1 Palaemon carinicauda | reverse complement strand
CAGTTTCCTCTTTAAAGCCTTAATGTCTTCAATCATTCGAATGTTTCGTGGGAGCTTATTATTAGTTAAACATTTTTCACCAGTTCTTGAAAATGATAGGCTTGGTTTTTTACTGCTCAAAATGTTAACATAGGACTTCATATGAAGGATATTTCACTATAGTTTATATGTGAAGGATCTAATTTAATGTTGTTACTGTTCTTGAAATATATTTTGATTGTTTATTTCCCTTGTAATTTGTTTATTTCCTTGTTTCCTTTCCTCACTGGGCTGTTTTTCCCTGTTTGAGCCCTTGGACTTATAGCATGTTGCTTTTCCAACTAGGGATATAGGCTAGTTTGTAATAATAATAATAATAATAATAATAATAATGATGATGATGATGATATTAATATTAATATTAATATTGATATTAATATTAATATTAATATTAATATTGATATTAATATTAATATTAATATTAATATTGATATTGATATGGACATTGACATTGATAATAATAATAATAATAATAATAATAATAATAATTACTAGAATAGCATATCTATTGTCCTCCACTGATTCAACTTCAATATATTGCACTTTGCAACATTAACACAATATGAAGCGTTCAACGTAATATCATCAGTATACAGAACGCACAGATAGTAATGACCAGGTCGCATATTCAAAACGCATGAGGTAAAGACTTTATGTAAATTGTGCATGCGATTACTTTCGCCATTGGAATTCAAGTTTGCCATTTTATAGATGATATTTAATTGTAGGAAATGAATGGAATGTTCATTGTTCATCATTACCTCCGTCAACGAAGTTTGAAGGAGGTTATGTTTTCGCCCCTTTTTGTGTATTTGTGAACTTTGTCATACTGTAGATGATCTTTTAATTGTAGGAAATGAATGGAATGTTCATTGTTCATCAATATCTCCGCCAACGAAGCTGGATGGAGTTTATGTTTTCACCCTTGTTTGTGTATTTGTGAACTTTGTCATACTGTAGATGATCTTTTAATTGTAGGAAATGAATGGAATGTTCATTGTTCATCATTACCTCCGTCAACGAAGTTTGAAGGAGGTTATGTTTTCGCTCGACTATGTCATTCTACATATGATCTTTTAATTGTAGGAAATGAATGGAATGGTCATTGTTCATCATTACCTCTGCCAACGAAGTTGAAAGGTGGTTATGTTTTCGCCCCTGTTTGTGTGTTTGTGAACAGCTTTTAATTGTAGGAAATGAATGGAATGTTCATTGTTCATCATTACATCCGCCAACGAAGTTTGAAGGAGGTTATGTTTTTCGCCCCTGTTTGTGTGTTTGTGAACAGCTTTTGATTGTGGGAAATGAATGGAATGTTCATAGTTCATCATTACCTCCGTCAACGAAGTTTGAAGGAGGTTATGTTTTCGTACCTGTTTGTGTGTTTGTGAACTGCTTTTAATTGTAGGAAATGAATGGAATGTTCATTGTTCATCATTACATCCGTCAACTAAGTTTGAAGGGGGTTATGTTTTCACCCCTGTTTGTGTGTTTGTGAACAGCTTTTAATTGTAGGAAATGAATGGAATGTTCATTGTTCATCATTACATCCGTCAGCGAAGTTGAAAGGTGGTTATGTTTTCGCCCCCTGTTTGTGTGTTTGTGAACAGCTTTTAATTGTAGGAATGAATGGAATGTTCATTGTTCATCTTTACCTCCGCCAACGAGGTTGAAAGGTGGTTATGTTTTCGCCCCTGTTTGTGTGTTTGTGAACAGCTTTTAATTGTAGGAAATGAATGGAATGTTCATTGTTCATCATTACATCCGTCAACGAAGTTTGAAGGAGGTTATGTTTTCGCCCCTGTTTGTGTGTTTGTGAACAGCTTTTAATTGTAGGAAATGAATGGAATGTTCATTGTTCATCATTACCTCCGTCAACGAAGTTTGAAGGAGGTTATGTTTCGCCCCTGTTTGTGTATTTGTGAACAGCTTTAATTGTAGGAAATGAATGGAATGTTCATTGTTCATCATTACATCCGTCAGCGAAGTTGAAAGGTGGTTATGTTTTCGTCCCTGTTTGTGTGTTTTTGAACAGCTTATAATTGTAGGAAATTAATGGAATGTTCATTGGTCATCATTACATCCGTCAACGACGTTTGAAGGAGGTTATGTATTCACCCCTGTTTGTGTGTTTGTGAACAGCTTTTAATTGTAGGAAATGAATGGAATGTTCATTGTTCATTATTACCTCTGCCAACGAAGTTGAAAGGTGGTTATGTTTTCACCTCTGTTTGTGTTTTTGTGAACAGCTTTTAATTTTAGGAAATGAATGGAATGTTCATTGTTCATCATTACATCCGTCAACGTTGTTTGAAGGAGGTTATGTTTTCGCCCCTGTTTGTGTATTTGTGAACAGCTTTTAATTGTAGGAAATGAATGGAATGTTCATTATTCATCAATATCTCCACCAACGAAGTTTGAAGGAGGTTATGTTTTCGCCCCTGTTTGTGTGTTTGTGAAC